>NC_053489.1:688456392-688756392 GCF_905171775.1 Rana temporaria | reverse complement strand
AGGCTTCTCCCCCGTGTGAGATCTCTGATGTCTGGAAAGACTGGGCTTCACTGAAAAACATTTCCGGCACTCAGAACAGGAAAAAGGCTTCTCCCCCGTGTGTGATCTCTGATGTGTGGAAAGATCGGACTTCTGTGAAAAACATTTCCCGCACTCGGAACAGGAAAAAGGCTTCTCCCCCGTGTGAGATCTCTGGTGTCTGTAAAGCTTGGACTTCATTAAAAAACATTTTCCGCACTCAGAACAGGAAAAAGGCTTCTCACCCGTGTGAGATCTCTGATGTTTGGAAAGACTGGACATCTGCGAAAAACATTTCCTGCACTCAGGACAGGAAAAAGGCTTCTCCCCCGTGTGAGATCTCTGATGTCTGTAAAGATTGGCCTTAATTGAAAAACATTTTCCGCACTCAGAACAGGAAAAAGGCTTCTCCCCCGTGTGAGATCTCTGATGTCTGTAAAGCTTGGACTTCATTAAAAAACATTTTCCGCACTCAGAACAGGAAAAAGGCTTCTCCCCCGTGTGAGATCTCTGATGTTTGGAAAGACTGGACATCTGCGAAAAACATTTCCTGCACTCAGGACAGGAAAAAGGCTTCTCCCCCGTGTGAGATCTCTGATGTCTGTAAAGATTGGCCTTAATTGAAAAACATTTTCCGCACTCAGAACAGGAAAAAGGCTTCTCCCCCGTGTGAGATCTCTGATGTGTGGAAAGATAGGACTTCATTGAAAAACATTTTTCGCACTCAGAACAGGAAAAAGGCTTCTCCCCCGTGTGAGATCTCTGATGTGTGGAAAGATGGGACTTCTGTGAAAAACATTTTCCGCACTCAAAACAGGAAAAAGACATCTCCCCCGTGTGAGATCTCTGATGTGCGGAAAGATTGGACTTCATTGAAAAACATTTCCCGCACTCAGAACAGGAAAAAGGCTTCTCCCCCGTGTGAGATCTCTGATGTCTGGAAATATAGGACTTATCTGAAAAACATTTCCCACACTCAGGACATGGAAACCTCTTATGTGTTGGAAAGATAGCACCGTCCCGCACAGTCTGAGGTTCCTCAGGATAAGAGGAATACGATGGTCTGGCACCGTCCCGCACAGTCGGAGGTTCCTCAGGATAAGAGGAATACGATGGTCCGGCACCGTCCCGCACAGTCTGAGGTTCCTCAGGATAAGAGGAATACGATGGACCGGCACCGTCCCGCACAGTCTGAGGTTCCTCAGGATAAGAGGAATACGATGGACCGGCACCGTCCCGCACAGTCTGAGGTTCCTCAGGATAAGAGGAATACGATGGTCCGGCACTGTCCCGCACAGTCTGAGGTTCCTCAGGATAAGAGGAATACGATGGTCCATCTACACTGTGTGGTGCCGGATGGACATTTGAGGTAGTCGGGTTTTCTCCTGGACTATACTGTGTGATGTCCTCATCTTCTACTTTACAGTCTGGAGACAAAGTGAGACAATCCTCTGAGGTTTTCCTCATCTCCCGTCCATCTACTAAAATAGAAATACAAAGATTATTACTAGACATGAGCTGATTGGTTCCCCTAAACCAGGACTCCGCCCACATCAGGCAGCTTTGTCTCTGAGGATCTTACAATTCCCCCCTCAAGGTAACTAGTAAATGGGTCCTCTGATCTCCTACCAGATCATTTCTTTATTCATGGACCTTAGTCAGAGAGTGAGGAAACAACGAGAACTGTCTTTTATAGGAGTGACAGCGATGAGGGGATTATAGGACGAGGGTCAGGAGTATGTAATGTACAACATAGAGTATATAGTGCAGGGGTCAGGAGTATGTAATGTACAACATAGAGTATATAGTGCAGGGGTCAGGAGTATGTAATGAACAACATAGAGTATATAGTGCAGGGGTTAGGACTCATGATATTGGTATTCAGTAATCAGTGGTGGATGAAATGTTTACTGGAGTCAAGTTGCAGAGATCCCACCCCGCTGCCTCCCATCTCCTGAGACTGCACTCAGTGACTTGGGTCTGAGACTATACAGACATATCCCTCCACCACGCACAGCCAGCAAATAACAGAGCAAGTAAACCCGGGAGAATTGTTCTGTCAGAGATCTCACTAGACCCGGGCATGGGGCAGAAGACCCAAGGTACATACCCCAGGTGTCTAGGTCAAGCAAACCCTATGGTGAAAATCAACATTTTGCTGCCAGCTGAACCCCAGAATCTCCATAAATCCAGTCTAGAGACATAAATTGTGTCTGCAGCACAGAGAAGGAAGATTATCCGAGAGAAATACAGGAATACAGGACGGGGAACACAGCTCAGGAAAGTGACCAGGGGATTACAGGCTGATATCACCCAGTCCCCGCCCTACTCTGGACCAATCAGTGAGCAGTATGGGTGGAGGAATGGATTTAGTGTTAATGACCCACCTGTGCTGATCTCTGTAGGAGTGTCCTCCTCTATAAACGTCCCCGTTATTCCATCCTCCTCCATAGACTGCTGATCATCCCTCACATACGTCTCTTCTTCTTCTGATTTCACCTCAAATTCTATATCGATTGGATCTCCACTCTAAACCAAGAGAATGAGAGAGAATGTCATCTGTAAGATATAAACTTACATACAAAATCCACACATCATCTCCACCAGTCCATGTTCTAGATGTTCCGTCCCACCGACCTTGTAACAGTGGGGGATGGTGTGACCTTCCTGTGTGGAATCCCGGGAATACAGAGGACGGGGACATCTCTCTGGTGGGTTCCTGGTATTAGGTGGCTCCATCATATCCTTGTGTCCTTCTGAAAACTCCTCCATCCCTCCATACTCCTCATCCTCCTCTTTATACTCTTCTTTAACATCAATATTATCATCCCCGAGGTTTCCACTCTGAATATATAATAAAACATTCATTATAATAAACATGTCTGTGTATAAATCATAACCACCAATAATTGTTCCTCATCTACCTGATGATGGTGGGGGATGGTGTGTTCTTCCTCCATCACCCCATCCTCATCATCCTCCTCTTTTATCTCTTCTTTAACCTCAACTTTAGGATCTCTCAGGTTTCCACTCTGAATATAGAATAAAAATGACATCAATGGTAACAATGCAGATAATGTACAGATCCTAATGATACTATCAGTGATTGTTCCTCATCTACCTGATGATGGTGGGGGATGGTGTGACCTTCCTGTGTGGAATAATCCCGGGAATACAGAGGACGGGGACATCTCTCTGGTGGGTTCCCATTACTGGATCCATCTGTAGGAAACACACACACTGACTGAATACATTGTTTCTATGTGTTTATCAGATGATGGGGGATCTAGGTGGAGCCTCCGTACTGCTCTCTCCTTTACAATAAAGTCTCCTCTTACCCGGTGATGTGAGGGGCGGCTGATTGTCCATCATGACGTCCTTGTAGAGATCCTTGTGTCCTTCTAAATACTCCTACATAGGGAAATAGACAGCGACATCACCTGATACTTACAAAGATAAAGTCATCATCCAGACACATCCCTTGTGTTGAACCTTCACAGACATCAGGAATAGTTATTTCCTCCTCCATAAAGATTATAAAATCAAAAACAAGTATCATAAGTCCACCTCTAACTAAAACCCAACCCGTATTATCGTATAATCTGTTAGTATAAACTGAAATGAAGAGAATGTTCCGGCCCTGTAAGTGGGGGAATGTTCTGCCCCTGAAGGGGTTAATCTAGGTCTCCACACTATATATGTGTGTATCATCATCTGTTGGAGATAAAAGACGTCACAGTGACTATGGGGGAAGAGGACGGACATGACAGGGTTACTGGGTGTAAATAGAAGATAAGATCTTATTACCTCCTCTGCTGCTTCTTCCAGCGACGTCTCCTCACTAATTCCTCCCGACTCACCTCTCACCCGGAACTTCCTGTCTGTCCCTGACATCACTTCCTGTCTTCCATAGAGACTTCTTCTCTCTATGGTAGAAGTGAGATCACCATCTTGTGGAGATCAGAGAAACTGCAGCCCAGAGAAACGTCTCATAGGTGTCCTTTTATGAAAGTTGTGGTAAAATACCGCTATTCAGTTCTCAGGCATTCTCAGGGGAGATCGCTCTCCTCTGAGTGCCTGTTTATGAAGCTTTGTAGATCGATTCTCATGTTGAGATGAGGAGCGATCTACAAAACGGCTGGAAACTCCTGAGAACTGCTTCTCTCACTGTAATCTGGCGTGATGTAGCGGGATTACAGTATGAGGAAGTGAAAAATACAGAAAAAGTTGAACACGAATCAGCACACATTATACACCACATATTAATAACATAATAAAGTTACATTCCCACCAAACAATATACATTAACCTAATTATTAAAAAACATTGTTTTTATCAATATTTAAAGCTCATACATGTGCCTATTTACATGTGAATGGTGTATAGGAAATGAATGGAATCCCACATATGTAATGCAGCTATACACCATTCATATCAATGAAAAATACATTTATAATCATTACATCTTTTTTTAACCACTTAAGGACCGGACCAATATGCTGCTACATGACCCAAGGGGTTTTTACAATTCGGCACTGCGTCGCTTTAACTGACAATTGCGCGGTCGTGCGACGTGGCTCCCAAACAAAATTGGCGTCCTTTTTTTCCCCACAAATAGAGCTTTCTTTTGGTGGTATTTGATCACCTCTGCTGTTTTAATTTTTTGCGCTATAAACAAAAATAGAGCGACAATTTTGAAAAAAATGCAATATTTTTTACTTTTTGCTATAATAAATATCCCCCAAAAACATATATAACATTTTTGTTCTTCCTCAGTTTAGGCCGATACGTATTCTTCTACCTATTTTTGGTAAAAAAAAATCGCAATAAGCGTTTATCGGTTGGTTTGCGCAAAATTTATAGCGTTTACAAAATAGGGGATAGTTTTATTGCATTTATATAGTATTTTTTTTCTTACTACTAATGGCGGCGATCAGCGATTTTTTTCGTGACTGCGACATAATGGTCGGACACTTCGGACAATTTTGACACATTTTTGGGACCATTGTCATTTTCACAGCAAAAAATGCATTTAAAATGCATTGTTTATTGTGAAAATGACAGTTGCCGTTTGGGAGTTAACCACAAGGGGGCGCTGTAGGAGTTAGGGTTCACCTAGTGTGTTTTTACAACTGTAGGGGGGTGTGGCTGTAGGTCTGACGTCATCGATCGAGTCTCCCTATAAAAGGGATCACTCGATCGATGCGCCGCCACAGTGAAGCACGGGGAAGCTGTGTTTACATACGACTCTCCCCGTTCTTCAGCTCCGGGGAGCGATCGCGAATATAAACGAATAGCCGTGCCGTCGTCCCGGATCGCTCCCCGAGGGAATCCGACCGCCGCATGTACCGGGGGGGGGGGGTCCCGATCGGACCCCGGACCCACGTCTAGGCAGGGACGTACCTGTACGCCAATGTGCCTGTCCGTGCCATTCTGCCGACGTATATCTACATGCGGCGGTCGGGAAGCGGTTAATAAAGTATACAAATATAAACCCCGTATAACTGTAATAGAACAGTCCATGGGTAAAACCATATTTTAGGGTTTACAATTTTTTTTTACTAATAAATAAAAAATTATATAAAAATGACTTTAATAACATTTTAATGCAGGTAGACTAATATATATATGTAGCGGGGTCATCCTGTCAAAGTTTTATGACAGGTCATCCCCGCTGGAACTTTATCCATTTTTGTAAATACTTAGGATACCTTTAAGGAAATGATGCTTTGTGGGACTGCAAGTAGCAGGAGATATGGACTCCATTGACTCGTAGAGAAACAGACTACACTTCCCACAATGCTCTGTACTATTAGAACATGTGACACCTCCGCACAGACTTATGGGGGAGTTTACTTAAGGAAAGGGGTGTGGCTGTTTTTCGCTCTCTCGGGACCTGCGCTTCTCTCCTCTGCGGAGTTGCTAGCAGAGCACAGCCATGCTGTTAGGCCAGAAGCCTGGGCCTATCCACTGAGAGACCAGCTCTCCCCACGGAAGCAAGACTCCAGCATCCAGGCCGTGTTCCTGAAGATTGAGAAGACTGCCCAGCTGACACTGAAACAGTGGAGTACCTCCGTCCGGGATCCTGTGTGCCGTGGAGCAGAGCTCGTCAGCGTGCCCCTTTCTGAGGAGAACTCAGGCGGATCGGCCTGTCGGGTGAGAGAGCACCTCCTCGGTTTCAGACTCTGGGTTTAACACCGACACCTAGTGCCATTTCACAGGCCACAGACACTTGTTCGGCCTATAGCCGGAACTTAGGCCCCATACACACGACCGGATCTATCCGCTGAAACTGGTCCGACGGACTGCTTCAGCGGATATATCCGCCCGGAGATTTCTGTCTGATGGTTGTACACACCATCAGACAGATGGACCAATAAAGCGACCACTTAAAATGAGCTCTGGGTTTGGACAGAATTTGGCTTGTTTAGGTGATTGGTTGCCACAAGTGTCCTAACACCCAGTGATGTACACCCACCAGGCTTATTCAGCTGTCAGCTGGGGATTTTCTGGTTGGCCGGTAAATGTAATGTTAATAAAAGTACAAAAAAATAGGATTTTTATAACAGCTTACCTGTAAAATCCTTTTCTTGGAATACATCACGGGACACAGAGTTCTAGTCATTACTAAGTGGGTTATATGTTCCACCTTCAGGTGATGGACACTGGTGTAATCAATTAGACAGGAAGTTCCCTCCCTATATAACCCCTCCCATACTGGGAGCACCTCAGTTTTTGTAGCAAAGCAATAAATGTCCCAATATTCCCCAGACAAGAGGGGCGGGAGCTTTGTGTCCCGTGATGTACTCCAAGAAAAGGATTTTACAGGTAAGCTGTTATAAAAATCCTATTTTCTTTATCGTACATCATGGGACACAGAGTCTAGTCATTACTAAGTGGGATGTCCCAAAGCAATGCTTACTGAGGGGAGGGAGACACAAATAACGCAGACCGCCATCAGACGTGAGGACCTATAATGCTGCCTGCAGCATACTGCGCCAAAAAGCGGCATCCTTAGACACTGGAGAAACAACGGAGGTGCTCCCAGTATGGGAGGGGTTATATAGGGAGGGAACTTCCTGTCTAATTGATTACACCAGTGTCCAGCACCTGAAGGTGGAACATATAACCCACTTAGTAATTACTAGACTCTGTGTCCTGTGATGTACGATGAAGAAAAAACTGTATGGACCCCCCACCACCAAGAAATTCATACTAGACCCTTATTAGAGCATGCAGCCTGACTGCCCAGGGAAGGGTGGGGGTGGGGAGTGAGCATGCCTCCTCCTGAACCATACCAAACCACATACCCTCAACATGGGGAGAGAATCTTGCCCAGTCCATTCCCTCCTGGTTGGAAAGTTGAACAAGTCCAATGTATGATCTCGTATCGGGGAACATGAGGGATCTGTACAACATAAGACATCGGGAAATGTATATCTGTCTGCAGAACACAGGGGAGATATTGGAACTCTAATTCATGGTCACCTGGAAATAATGAAAAGGAGAAAGTCCATCCAAACCGTGAGATTGGTCAGAGACTAATTGGTATCATTCTGGGCATTGCCAGACTAGGTCTTGGTGACAGAGTGAAGGGTGATGCTGCTCATACTATATGTGACCCTCATCTACATCATGGACATCTTCTTCAGCTTCTTAGTAAATAGGATAGAAATCTTCACAATCCTATAGAAGAGGTTGGGGGTCCTGAGTAGTCATAGAAAGGCCCAGCACCCCAATAGTAGAGGAAGAGGTGGTCTGGTGACATGGAGAAGAAGACTCCGGTTAGTCTCTGGATCTCCATCATTGGAAACATGGTGAGACAACAAATACAGCGGGATGGTGGAGGAGATGTTGGTGTCGGTGTGGAAATGGACAGAACACGGGATGATGACACTGAAAGAACAATACGGCTTCATTCTACGATATGTCAAGGAGAGAACCGTACAGGAGAGACTTTTCTCTCTAATTAATGTCAGCAGAAGATCAAATCTGTATTCCAGATATCCCACTACATCCGCCCCTGATGAGTGTTTTTCATATACACGAAACGCTGCGTCGGGCTTACAAAGATGTAGCTATACGCGTTTATGGGACCCATTCTGATCAACCAGCACTTTTATGATCTATTTACATTTTATACTTCACCTATTGCGTGGTTATGCTCAACCTCTATGTGGTTATATATGTTGTCATCAACTGTTATTTATTCAATGTATTTTTATACCAACGATTGTATTATGTATGAAATGTATGTTCTGTACTTTTGTACAAGCTATTTGTTTCTACCAAATATTCTATTTTCTCAATACATGAACATTTCATCTATGGTTTGTTTCATTACTTTGTCCCCATTTAGCCCACTCTTTCATTTAAAGTCCCAAATTCCCTTCATTGCAATTTTCCGCATATGGGATGGAGATATAGTATGGATGTAATCTCATATAAAGTCCAGACACAAGGATGGAGATGCATCACAGAGGTATTCTCATTTAAAGTCCCAAACACCTTCGGGTGGTTCCCCCCCTTTTTTTCAAAAATGTTCATCAAACCCACCTCCCTCCGGCTAGGTTACACAGGATGGGTCTCCTGGCCTCGGTTGCCTGTTTCCATGGCTGTGGCCAGGAGGCCGATTTCTTACACTGCTTCTGGTCATGCCCAGTAGTTTCGGAACTTCTGGGAGGAAGTGGGTGCTTTCATCTCATCGGCGCTAGGCCTCCCAAACATAATCCACCACAAGAACTGCCTATTTTGGCAAATTACACCTATCATCACATGCCAAGAGACTGCTCCGCATACTCTACTTCTTTGTTAAAAAAGCAATTTTACTGTACTGGAAGGGCGCACAGACCTCTCTGAGGTCCCTCTGGGTAAAACTTATTAATGATTCTATCCCACTGTATAAACTTACTTTTGAACTCCAGAAACAGAACAAAACCTTCCACAATATTTGGGGTAGATGGTTGGCTAGTCCGCTAACCCTCTCCCAGCACTGATTGTACTACTCTTGATTGACCATTGATGGGCCGTGCCCCAGGGATCTATGCCCTGGTAATATACCTGAACCTTTTACCATTGTGCCTACTTTATATCTTTGCACTGATATCTGTTTATTTTTCTATGTCTGAGCATATTGCCTACTGTTTATGACCAGCTTGTCTGGTGGTATTGTTGTTGTTTTTTGTGTTTCTTTCTGTTTGTTGGTTTGTCTTAAATCCAATAAAAATATCTTAAAAAAAAAAAAAACAATGTCCCGCCTCCAGTGGTCACGTCACACTGATTAAATGTCCCCGGCATTGGATCAGTGTGCCGTCTATCACAGGAGGCGGGACATTGTTACTGCGGCTCTGGCAATTCATCTCCCTGACACAGGAAGATCGCAACTCTGCAAGGAGAGGAGGGAGGGGAGGGCAGGTCAGGACCTTGAGCCATCAGGATGACACCCCGCAATGGGCGGACCCCCGGAGGCACGGCCACCGCGTATGTGCAATTATCTGCACTTTTTTTTTTCTTTCGGCAATATGCTGAAAACACCATTTTGGGACGATAGTTTCGGCCGATTCAATTCCGGAGCATCCCTAATTATAAATACACCTCTTAATAAAACCCCCATCCCGTATTATCGTATAATCTGTTATTATAAACGGAAAAGCTGAATTAGATTGGAAAAAAAAAACACATTTCAGAAATTAATAGAATGTTCCGGCCCCGTAAGTGGGGGAATGTTCTGACCCTGAAGGGGTTAATGTACGACTCCACACTATATATGTGTACATACCTCCCAACTTTCTGAGATGGGAATGAGGGACTTCTATTAGCAAAAGTATGTAGGCATAGGACACACCCCTTAATGGAGACATTAAAAAAAAAAAAATCGGATAAACCCACAAGTGCATTTTTACCACTAATATTCCTAAAATGCAGCAGAAAAATGTAGAAATTGGATGGAAGGTTTAGCACCGGGAAAGACTTTTTGATAAATAGTGCATTTTATATACATGTATATAGATCAGACCAACATGAGGGACACATGAGGAGGAAAGAGGGACTTTGTTGTGTATGAGGGACAGTCCCTCCAAATCAGGGACAGTTGGGAGGTATATGTGTGTATCATCATCTGCTGGAGATAAAAGACGTCACAGTGACTATGGAGGAAGAGGACGGACATGACGGGGTTACTGGGTGTAAATAGAAAATAAGATCTTATTACCTCCTCTGCTACCGATTCCAGGGACGTCTCCTCACTACTTCCTCCCGACTCACCTCTCACCCGGAACTTCCTGTCTGTCCCTGAAATCATTTCCTGTCTTCCATAGAGACTTCCTGTCTCTATGGTAGAAGTGAGATCACCATTTTGTGGAGCTCAGAGGAAATTGCAACCCAGAGAAACGTCTCGTAGTGTGAACATGGCCTTGTGCTGTGTGTGTATGTATTGTATATCCTTATAGATGCTGCTCATACTATATGTAACCCTCATCTACATCATGGACATCTTCTTCAGCTTCTTAGTAGGGATGAGCCGAACATACCCGGGTTTGGTTCGCACCAGACATACGTGCACTTACAGTAAATGCGTTTACGTGCTATTAAAGAGAAAACTTGCACTTGCAGAAAATGCGCTTACGTGCGATTAAAGAGCAAAATTGCACTTGCAGTAAATGCGCTTAGTTGCAAATAAACAGGACACGTGCACTTACAGTAAATGCGCTTACGTGCGATTAAAGAGCAAACTTGCACTTACACAAAATGTGCTTAGTTGAAAATAAACAGAACACGTGCACTTACAGTAAATGCGCTTACGTGCGATTAAAGAGCAAAATTGCACTTGCAGTAAATGTGCTTACGTGCGATTAAAGAGCAAAATTGCACTTGCAGTAAATGCGCTTACGTGCGATTTAAGAGCAAAATTGCACTTGCAGTAAATGCGCTTACGTGCGATTTAAGAGCAAAATTGCACTTGCAGTAAATGCGCTTACGTGCGATTAAAGAGCAAAATTGCACTTGCAGTAAATGCGCTTACGTACGATTAAAGAGCAAAATTGCACTTGCAGTAAATGGGCTTACGTGCGATTAAAGAGCAAAATTGCACTTGCAGTAAATGCGCTTACGTGCGATTAAAGAGCAAACTTGCACTTACACTAAATGCGCTTAGGTGCAAATAAACAGGACACGTGCAGTAACACCCAGTACGTTTAGGTGTAAACTACACAGCACACACACAGGCAATACAACACGTTAGAGCACTGCAGCTATGCACAATCTCCTGCCTGACAAATACTAAGAGCAGATCTAGCTAAGCTATACAGTGTATAAATATATGTACAACTCCTAGGGATGTGAATATATTCTCTACACACTGTATTTCAAGCTAAACTGACCACCCTGCTCTATCTATCTAAAAAGATAATCTCTCTGTCTCTCTAGCTGCTCTCAGTAACAAGCCGGAACACACTACACGAGGCCGCCGTGCAGGCTGCCTTTTATAGTGTGGGACGTGTGCTAAAGCCCTGAGCCATAATTGGCCAAAGCAACCCTGGCTTTGGCCAATTATGGCTCTTTGTTTTTTGCGCGCTGTGATTGGCCAAGCATACAGCTCTCAATGCCAAGCATACAGCATGCTTGGCCAATCATCAGCGCTCAACGCCGCAGTGAATTATGGGCCGTTTTGCGTCACTCGAATTTGGCGCGAACGACCCGTTTTGTTCGAATTTCGACGAACGATCGAACGGCCGATGTTCGAGTCGAACATACGTTCGTATCGAACGCGAAGCTCATACCTAGTAATAAGGACGACCACCACACAAAAAATAATGGGAAGCCAAAATTTCCACAGAATTAAATAAAACTACTGTAACTCCTCAGTGAAGCCACTGTCCTGGATAAGATGATATGGCGGAGTCAGAGCTTCATGGGATTCGCTTAAGGTCTAGGGATGGGCCAAACACCCCCCCCCCCCGTTCGGTTCACAGCAAAACTCCCAAACAGGGGAAATGTTCTAACCTGAATGGCAAACCCCATTAAAGTTTATGGGAGCTGAACAGGAAAAAAATATCAAATGTGCCCATTTTGAAGGCTTATATGCATGTATTTGGCCATAAAAGGGGTATGGGGGTCTGGGCATCGCCCTGGGGGAAAGCCCATCCATCCAGCGGTCTTCACATTCACGCTGAAGCACGGATGTGTCCCTCGTTAAGGCTCTCTATTGGAGGAACTGTTGGACGCTGATTATTCACCTTAATTTGTGAGTGTATCGGATTTTATTCTTTTATATCCAATAAAAGACGTTATTGCACCATGAACCTCTGCGCTCATATTCTCTTTTGTTTTTCCTTGTCCCCATCAACATGGGGACAAGGTGCTTTGGGGTAGGGGAGGTCTGCACCAAAGCACCTACTCCCCCCCCTCCATGTTAAGGGCATGTGGCCTGGTACAGTTCAGGAGGAGGGGGGCACTCGCTCGTCCCCTCCTTTTCTGACCTTCCAGACTGCATGCCTGGATAAGGGTCTGGTATGGATTTTTAATTTACCAGTTTTTTTTTTATTCAGCTGTCAGTGGGGAAACCCATTTACAGCTGATGACTATTGGGTTGTTAAGAACACCGCAGATGGCTTCCCATCCTCACTCCTTAACAACCAGCTTATACTGCACCCTGATTGGGCAAAGCTTTGCCCAATCAGGGCGCAGAATGCACTGTGCAGCACTCAGTGTATTGCAGGGTGTTCATTGGGGGCGAACACCCTGAAAACTCGGTGTAACGGAATGACCCGGGACAACCAGAGACTTTGTGAGGATGGAGGATACTCCTGTGTCAGCGTCACTGATAACTCTTGGGTCTGAGTCCACTCTGTGCCCTTTGGGTATGGGGTGGCAAGTGAATCATAATTCATGTATTACATGAGATAGGACATCACTGATAGTTCGTATTGCAGGATTTTGAGACACTGCAAGATGTTGGTTAATTGTGACCCCAACCAGTCAATAGTGTCTCATCTCTCTCTGAAGACTGTTAATATGTTAAATAAGGCTGGCTTTTGAAAGGCCTTTAATTGTGTGATAACACTGTCTAAAACCTATTGATGCTCAGAGGTGTGAATAGGTGTCAAGCTGTATGCGGAGACGAAACGTCTGCCTAGGGAACTGAGTGGGTGAAGGTGTTTTGTTGTTATGCTGTTGATTAAGGAATGTTAAGTAATTAGCCTTAGTGTGTGATTAGGGGGGTGGAGATCTCATTGTTGCTTTAATGCCTTGTACTGTATAAAAAGCTGAGAAGAAACCATTAAAGTGTCATTACATTTGAAACCAGAAGCACAGAGCTGTGTCTCGTGTCTGGGGGGAATTCTTATGGATCGGGTCCTGTTGGTTGGAGTGTCGATAAGCTGTCTTGGATGGGATGGAAGGTCGTAAACGGTGGTGACCGTTACACTCGGATGTTCAGCGAACAGACAAATGTTCGGCCCAAACTCATGCTTGGGCTGAAATGTTCGCCCCATCCTTATTAAGGTCCAGTCTGGACAGAAGTTCACACCAAATCCTGGCTATTTAGGTGCTTGCCTGAACATTTACCCATTCTGCATGCAGGCTACGCCGAGTCCATAGCAACCAAACACATCAGCTGACTCCAATCCCTTACATGGGCAGAAATCCCCAGCCATGAAAGCAATGGAGGTGGAGGTGATTAAAAACAACAAAACACCGCTGGGGTTCCTCCTAATTCATCCCAGGAACTTCAGGTATGATAAGAATTTTAAGGGGGGCAACACAAAAGAAACCAAAAAAGGCATAAGGCCCCTCAAATTCTTAACCAAACCTTTTGGGTCTGGCATTTATTTTAGGAGGTGCCAGGAAAAGGGTGGAGCCACACCAGGCTACATGGATATATGGTGAAATGGTGGGTTGATGGGTTTCATGATTTATGTGGATCTTTTGTACATCACTGGATGACATGATTGATGATGGATCTACATCCTGGGACTTTTCTGTGGTTTTTTTTTTTTTCATTAAAGAATTTGCCAAAAACTGTGCCTGTGTGTTTATTTACACTTTCTATTTTTACTGGGAATTGCTATGTACCCAAGGGGGCCCATATCTGGGTGCCCACTTATTGTTAAAGGGGGCTTCCAGATTCTGATAAGCCCCCTGCCTGCAGATCTGCACAAACACTGAGCCAGGGTTGTGGGGAAGAGGCCCTTATCTTAATCAGGGTGGGGAAGAGTGTTTTTCCAAGGGGTCCCCAAATTTGCCAAGGTGCCCTTGAGTGCATGTGGCTTGGTATGTTTCTGGAAGGGGCACACAACCATTCCCCCTTTTCTGACCTGATAGGCTTCTGCATTGATTGTCCCATTCTGCCGGAATAGCAGCTCACCACCCCTTTGTAAACACACCTCTGGTGATAAGGATGTCCATCTTTGAGGCACAGGCATTCATACCCCTTAGTATTTGCCCACACCAACATCTATGACCCGAGGACCCCCGTTACAAGAGCAGGGGAGGAAGAAACAGGGTCTGGGAAGAAACTATGCCACAAATATTGCCTGATTAAACTAGGTAGACATGACAACCTTGTAGACCTGTGAACCTATTTTTTAGCTGAGAAGTACAGTACTTCTGGCTGCAACAAATGATATCACAAATAAAGTAATAGTACAAAAAATAACAAAATTTCATTGTTTAAAACAATATTATTATGCCAAGTGACAAATAAGCAGAAAACACAGGGGCCCAGATTCTCAAAGGGCTTACGCCGGCGCAACGCCATGTACGCCATTGTAAGTCCTAATCTGGGCCGTCAAGGTTACTATTTGTTCAGAGTGCGGCTGTCCAGAGACAATCTTTGTTCCTGCTATTCTGATCTTTAGATGGCAGCACCCATCCTTCATCTGTATGTAACATACTCAAATACCTGATCTGAGCACTAGATGGCAGCAGAGTACCCATCCTTCGTCTGTATGTCACATACTGAAATACCTGTTCTGAGCACTAGATGACAGCAGAGAACCTATACTTGTCTTTTATCTTCCCTGCCATCCCTGACACACACAAGAATATTCAATCTGAGCTCAGTATGACAGCAGAATTCCCATTCCCTGCCTGTATAATCTCTGCACCCCCCTGACACACACTACACACCACCCTCAACATCTGTGTGTTCTCTGCACCCCCCTGACATACACTACAATACCAAACCTGAGCTCCAGACAGCAGCATATATCCCACCCTCAACATCTGTGTGTTCTCTGCAATCCCTGACATACACTGCAATACCTGATCTGAACTCCAGATGGCAGCAGAGATCCCATTCTCAACATCTGTGTGTGCTCTGCAATCCCTGATACACACTGCAATACCGGATCTGAACTCCAGATGGCAGCAGATGTATTCTATGCAGCCATTTGCACACACTGCAATACCCTATCTGAGCTACAGATGGCAGCAAGGTTCCCAACATTGGCCCGTGTCTTCCCTGTAAAACCTGACACATCCTACAATATTTGATCTGATCTGTAGATGTCAACAAAGTGCTCATCCTTGGCCGGTGTCTTCGCTGCAGTCCTGAACAAACTGCAATACCTGATCTGCACTCTAGATGGCAGCAGGTTACAGAATGTTGTGTTAAAGCCCAACCAAAATGTTTTGAGTATTTTTTTTTAAAGCCTTTCTCTGCAATCCCTGATACACACCGCAATACAGGACCTGAACTCCAGGTGGCAGCAGAGATCCCATCCTCTGCCTATGTACGCTATACAGTCACTTGCACACACTGCAATACCCTATGTGAGCTCCAGATGGCAGCAAAGATCATATCCTATGTCTGTGTATGCTATGCAGTCAATTGCACACTCTGCAATACCCTATCTGAGCTCCAGATGGCAGCATAGATACCATCCTTTTCCTGTGTACGTTATGCAGTCAATTGCACACTCTGTAATACCCTATATTAGCTTCAGATGGCAGCAGAGATCCCATCCTCTGCCTGTGTATGCTATGCAGTCACTTGTACACACTGCAATACCCTATCTGAGCTCCAGATGGCAGTAGAGTTCATATTCTCTTCCTGTGTGTTCTCTGAAGTCCCTAACACAATCTGCAATACTTGATTTGAGCTTTAGAAGGCAGAAGAGAGCCCATCCTCTGTCTGTATGTTCTTTTCAGTAACTGATATACATTGCAATACCAGATCTGGCCTGTGTCTTCCCTGCAACCCCTGACACACACACAGAAATACCCTATCTGAGCTCCAGATGGCAGCAGAGTCCTGTGTCTTCTCTGTAGTCCCTGACGTGGACTGTGTGAAGCATATGCTTCAGTGTAATTCTCCCTGCTTGTTTTAGTTATATTGTGTGTGTTAGAGGTAAAAAGGGTTCATGTGTTACATGCTGATTGATATGTTAATGACCCTTCCTCAGCCAGCTCCCTATTTCAAAGAGTTAATTGACTCTCTTGTGTGTATTGTTCTAAATGTTAATTGATAAAGAAATGTGTCTGATCAGGTTAAACATAGCGGAGCCGAACCGGCTAGATACTGATTAGTTCAAAGAAATATCCTTATTTCAAAGGATCTGTATTGAAGACCCCCCACTGTGTGAGGGGGGGCGGAGATTGTCATTGTAACAGTTGTAACCACATATAAGCTCTGTGTTATACCCATTAAAAGTCTGTCTGGTTCCAGCAGTAAGCCTTGTCTCATGTGTGGATGATTCTGTGATGTTCTGTTATGGGAAGAAGGGACTGTTTGACGGGGATATCATACCAATACCGTCACAATTGGTTGGCAGCGGTGGGATTTTCCCTTCTATTCCCCTTTACATCCGGATTCCAAGCAGACACTGGAAGAACTACTGGAAGTTTGTGGAAGGATTGCTAGCAACAAAACCAAGCGGGTCATCATAGCAGAATTAATGGAGCGAGACCAGGAGGACGGGATTGCAGCAACGCCAGCAGTACAAGAGATGGAGACACCAGTGATTCAGGAGGAGGAATCACCAGCCAACAAAGTAATGAGAGAGAAGCTAGCATGGTTCGGTCCGAACCCAACGGCAGATGTGGTGCTGAAAGTGATGGACCTGTTAGCAAAGGCAGAACTACAGAAGGCTAAATAAATAAGAGACTCAGAACTACAGAAGGATAAACAAATAAGAGACGCAGAACTACAGAAGGATAAACAAATAAGAGATGCAGAACTACAGGAGGCTAAACAAATAAGAGATGCAGAGCTACAGTTAAAACTGGCAGCAGTCCAACAAGCAGCCGCACATCCTCCAAACAGTGAGTACAGCACAGCAGACGCAAGGAAGATTCCGTTTAGCGCTTTTAAAGCTTTTGATGAAAAGGACTGTGAGATTGATAACTACCTGGCAGATTTTGAGCGACAATGTAACCTGCACCGAATAGCTAGAGGAGAGTGGGTCGCAATATTGTCAGGCAAACTGTCAGGCAAAGCTTCTGATGATTTCCGGACCGTGCCAGATCAGGATATCCATAGCTACGCCAGGGTTAAAGAAGTGCTCCTGGCTCGTTATGCAGTAACCCCAGAGTCCCACCGACAGAAGTTCAGGGACTCACGCAAAACCACGAAAGACTCTTACGCAGAATGGGCATGCCAGTTATCTCTGTCGGCCTCTAACTGGGTTAACAGCAGCCAGGCCACCACCGCAGAGGACATTTTGCAACTAATGCTCCTGGAGCAATTTTACAATCACATCCAGACGGACGTCAAAGACTGGGTGAGAGATCGCAGGCCCATGACTCTACCAGAGGCCGCGAAATTGGCGGATGAATATGCGGATACTCGCAAGACGAACCAGGTCACACCACAGGTACAACCTCCACGACCAACGGCGCCCTCACACCCACCAGCCGCTAGATACCAACCTCCTAACAGACCGGTGACATCTAGCCCTCGCTATCCACGCCAGGAGGACAACGAACAACGCTGCTTCCGGTGCAAACAGCTGGGTCACTTCAAGCAGAATTGCCCCATGAACAACAACACCAGGTCAAATTGGTCTCAACCTGGGTACCGCCCACCAGCAGCAGCCCATTGTGTAGACTCGGCTTGGGATCCCCAGGAGCTGGGTCAGGAAGAACCATTGGGCACCCCTTACGAAGCCCTCACGGTACAATCTGTTATTACGGACAACAGGGAACACCATTGTCAGCTGGTCATGGGTGACAGCCATGAGCCGGAGGGGCCCTGGAGGGAGCTGGGCAGAAAGAGGCACCGCCGGCTACCCCCCAAGAAGAAGAGGTCCTGGAAGCTGTATAACCAGCTGACCTGGGAGGAGAAGAAGCGACTGGAGGAGAGGAAGTCGCAGCGGGCGTCCCAGATGCGGGCCGAGATGTTCACCAAGGGCCCACCGGTGGCCCCTTACACCACCACCCAGTTCCTGATGATGAAGGACCACGTGGAGAGCCTGCAGGACATGAGCAAGCAGGATCTGATCCGTGAGTACATAGAGCTGGAGGAGTGCATAAGCCGCATGGAGGAGGAGAACAACCACCTGAGGTCACAGCGGGCTGACCCCCCCAGGCTCCTTGAACTGGAGATGGAGCTGGAGAAGCTCAAAGAGGAGAACCGGCGGCTGCGGAGGGAGCAGAGGGTGGCTGACCCTATGGGGCACTGATCCCCCCCCCGGACTCTGAGCACCAGTGCTACAGCATTTCAACAAATATAACTTTTTCTTTTTTTTTTTATGAATCTCCTGTGATTGTCACTTCAGAGCCATAACCTGCACTCCCATAGCGGGACACCTAGACGGCGGTGCACAGACCCATTCGCCGTCTTCACACTGACTTCTGGTGACTCTGCAGATTGCACCAAGACTTGGGGACTGACCGGCGTGTGATCTGACGACCCGGTGGCATACCTGAGTCTGAAACAGTTGCCAAGGGAGGTCAGTTACGCCAAACAGAGTTAACCTCGGACTAAAAGCTCTGAACCCGTCAACCCTACTGGACCAGGAAAGGTCCAACCGGGTTTGCTGGAGCAGGGAGAAAAAGGGGGGCCATTGTGAAGCATATGCTTCAGTGTAATTCTCCCTGCTTGTTTTAGTTATATTGTGTGTGTTAGAGGTAAAAAGGGTTCATGTGTTACATGCTGATTCATATGTTAATGACCCTTCCTCAGCCAGCTCCCTATTTCAAAGAGTTAATTGACTCTCTTGTGTGTATTGTTCTAAATGTTAATTGATAAAGGAATGTGTCTGATCAGGTTAAACATAGCGGAGCCGAACCGGCTAGATACTGATTAGTTCAAAGAAATATCCTTATTTCAAAGGAAACTGTATTGAAGACCCCCCACTGTGTGAGGGGGGGCGGAAATTGTCATTGTAACAGTTGTAACCACATATAAGCTCTGTGTTATACCATTAAAAGTCTGTCTGGTTCCAGCAGTAAGCTTGTCTCATGTGTGGATGATTCTGTGATGTTCTGTTATGGGAAGAAGGGACTGTTTGACGGGGATATCATACCAATACCGTCACAGACTGCAATACCCAATCTGAGCTCTAGATGTCAGCAGAATTCTGAACCTGACCCATTATGCAACACTCTATGTGAGCTCTAGATGGCAGCAAAGTGCTCGTCCTTGGCCTGTGTCTTCTCTGCAGTCCAGGACACACTGCAATACCTGATCTGAGCTCTAGATGGCAGCAGGTTGCAGATTGTTGTGTTAAAGCACAACTCCAGCTAATATGTGTATATATTTTTTATATTTAATTGTTCTTCCTTTCTCTCCCTCTTTCTCTCATTGTGCCTCTCTCACCTCATCTGACTGCCCTCCCCCTTAATCACTATGGTGGTACTAAGAGTAAAACACCCTGCAGTCTCACTTACTCTGCAGCGTCATAACAGAGTGTCTGTGTTTGGCCCCCACTGATCATCTGAGAATGTGGTCAATAGACAGGAAGTCACCACTGAGTTATTTTCATCTCATATAATTGTGTTCCCGACACTGAGATCTGATGTTCTCCTTTCTGTTCTCATTTCTCATCAGCACACGGAGCGTTCATCAGAGGGGCACCGCTGTCTCCTGGGGTCCCTCTGTGTCCCATTGTCCAGGATGAGGGTCTCCGCTGTGATCTGGGGGTCCCTCTGTGTGCCATTGTCCAGGATGAGGGTCTCCGCTGTGATCTGGGGGTCCCTCTGCCTTATTGGTAAGTTCATCAATACATAAGTATTAGGGGTGAGAGGGATATAGGATGAGGGGATCCCCCACAAATTGGGGTCCCTCTGTATGTCAGTGTCTGGGATGAGGGTCTCCACTGTGATGTTGGGTCCCTCTCTTCATCAGTGTCTGGGATGAGGGGCTCCACTATGATCTGGGGTCCCTCTCTTTATTGGAGTCTGGGGTGAGGGGCTCCACTGTATTCTGGGGCTCCTTTCATCAGTGTCTGGGATGAGGGTCTGCCCTGTGATCTGGGGTCACTCTCTTCATCAGAGTCTGGGGTGAGGGGTTCCTATATGATCTGGTGTCTTTCTTTATCAGTGTCTGGGTTGACGGGCATAGCTGTGATGTTAGGGTTCTGACTTGATCTGGGGTCCCTCTTCTCATCTGTGTCTGGGATGAGGGGCTCCTCTGTGATCTGGGGTCCCTCTTCTCATCAGTGTCTGGGATGAGGGGCATAGCTGTGATCTGGGGTCCCTCTCTTCATCAGTATTTGGGATTAGTGTTCTGCCTTGATCTGGGGTCCCTCTTCTCAGTCTGGAATGAGGGGCTCCGCTTTATTCTGAGGCTCCTTTCATCAGCGTCTGGGATGAGGGGGTCCATTGTGATCTGGGGTCCCTCTCTTCATCAGTTTATGGGATTAGAGCTCTGCCTTTATCTGGGGTCCCTCTTCTCACCAGAGTCTGGAATGAGGGGCTCTGCTGTATTTTGAGGTTCCTTTCATCAGTGTCTGGGGTGAGGGACTCTGTTGTGATCTGGGTTCCCTTCTTTAGAGTCTGGTATTAGGGTTCTGCCCTGATCTGGGGGTCCCTCTTCTCATCAGATTATGGGGTAAAGAGCTCCACTATGATCTGGGGTCCCTCTCTTTATCAGAGTCTGGAATGAGGGGCTCCACTGTATTCTGGGGTTCCTTTCATCAGTGTCTGGGATGATGTCCTCCTCTGTGATCTGGGGTCTTTCTCTTAATCAGTGTCTGGGATAATGGTGTCCTTTGTGATATGGAGTCCCTCTCTTCATACACTGTGATCTGGGGTCCCTCTCTTCATCAGTGTCTGGGATGAGGGTCTCCCCTGTGATCTGGGGTCCCCCTCTTCATCAGTGTCTGGGATGAGGGTGTCCATTGTGATCTGGGGTCCCTCTCTTCATCAGTGTCTGGGATGAGGGTCTTCCCTGTGATCTGGGGTCCCTCTCTTCATCAGTGTCTGGGATGAGGGTCTCCCCTGTGATCTGGGGTCCCTCTCTTCATCAGTGTCTGGGATGAGGGTCTCCCCTGTGATCTGGGGTCCCTCTCTTCCTCAGTGTCTGGGATGAGGGTCTCCCCTGTGATCTGGGGTCCCTCTCTTCATCAGTGTCTGGGATGAGGGTCTCCCCTGTGATCTGGGGTCCCCCTCTTCATCAGCGTCTGAGATGAGGGTCTCCCCTGTGATCTGGGGTCCCCCTCTTCATCTGTGTCTGGGATGAGGGTCTCCCCTGTGATCTGGGGTCCCTCTCTTCATCAGTGTCTGGGATGAGGGTCTCCCCTGTGATCTGGGATCCCTCTCTTCATCAGTGTCTGGGGTGAGGGTCTCCCCTGTGATCTGGGGTCCCTCTCTTCATCAGTGTCTGGGGTGAGGGTCTCCCCTGTGATCTGGGGTCCATCTCTTCATCAGTGTCTGGGATGAGGGTCTCCCCTGTGATCTGGGGTCCCTCTCTTCATCAGTGTCTGGGATGAGGGTCTCTGCTGTGATCTGGGGTCCCTCTCTTCATCAGTGTTTGGGATGATGGTCTCTCCTGTGATCTGGGGTCCCCCTCTTCATCAGTGTCTGGGATGAGGGTGTTCATTGTGATCTGGGGTCCCCCTCTTCATCAGTGTCTGGGATGAGGGTGTTCATTGTGATCTGGGGTCCCCCTCTTCATCAGTGTCTGGGATGAGGGTGTTCATTGTGATCTGGGGTCCCTCTATTCATACACTGTGATCTGGGGTCCCTCTCTTCATCAGTGTCTCAGATGAGGGGCATATCTGTGATCTGGGGCCCCTCTCTTCATCAATATCTGGGATTAGGGTTCTGCCTTGATCTGGGGTCCCTTTCTTCATCAGTGTCTGTGATGAGGGGGTCCATGGTGATCTGGATCTTTGGGAGTCAGAGGTAAAGGGCATTTGCATAGTCCAGTCTGGAGTTTACAATTGTTCCCACCACGACTGCTATGTCTTCTTTAGGAATAAATGGAATAAGTCTGCGTAGAAGGCGCAGCAGATGGTGAGATCCGCTGACTACTGACCCTATTTGTGCATCCATTGTCATATGGGTGTCAAAGATGACGCGGAGACTTTTGACTTTGGTGCTAGGGGTGATGATTTTGCCCAGAATGGGCGGGGGAGTCCAGGTTTTTAGCCTGTTGATTCTTTCGATTGGCGTGAAACAGGAGAAGTTCTGCTTTCGAACCGTTGAGTTTAAGATAACTGTTTGTCATCCCGTTGTGAATCAAAGAGAGACATTTCTCTAGATCGAGATGATGATCCTTTTTGTTGCAGATGCGGAAATACAGTTGTGTGTCATCTGCATAAGAGTGGTAGAGCAGCTTCTGGCTACTGATGATTTCAAAGAGAGGGCGAAGATAGATATTAAACAATACCGGCGACAGAGGGGATCCTTGAGGGACTCCGTAGGACACTGTGCGTTTCTCAGAAGTGAAAGGTCCCAATTTCACTATTTGTGATCGGTTTTCCAAAAAGGAGGAGAACCACGATAGGTCACATTCCGCGACTTTGGCTATTTCAGCTAGCCGAGTCAGTAACTGTTTGTGGTCTACCGTGTCAAAAGCTGCGCTTAGGTCCAGCAGTACTAGAAAACAAGATTCTCCTTCGTCTGCGGCCTCGAGGGCGTCATCCCATATTTTGAGCAATGCTGTTTCCGTCCCGTGCCTGGGACGGAAACCTGATTGAAATGGATCAAGCTAATTATGGGTGTCTAGATGCTGTTGCAGCTGTTGTACCACTACTTTCTCCATTACCTTGGAGAAAACGTTCAGGCCTGTTATGGGACGACGATGTTCAGGGTCCTTGGGGTCAAGGGTGGGTTTCTTTAAGATGGGTTTGATTATGCCTTGTTTCAACTGGGAGGACACTATGCCTTCCCTGAATGACTGGTTTATAAGCTGCGTGATAGGCGGTGCCAGAATATCGGCACATTCCTTCAGCAGTTTGGTGGGGATGATATCATTAGGCGCTGTGCTATTTCGCAGAGTACCGATGATATTTTTTGTGGCCTCGATGAAGATGGGTTTAAGAGTGAACTTTGTTATTTGCGGTGAATTTATGTGAGTATTGGGCGAATGATTGAGGGGGGGGGGTTGAGGGGGGTACTGTTTCGCTGAATGCTTTCACGGATCCTTTCAATTTTGTTAATGAAATAATCCGATAATTCATTGCAAAATTCTTGGGTATCTGAATTGGGGGCTTCAAGACAGACTGGATTCATGGTCTGGGTGACAAGCTTGAAGAGTTTGCGGGGGCGGTTTAGGGCATTTGTGATGGCATTGGAAAAGTGATTTTTTTTGGCTTTGAAGATTTCTTTGTGATATTTTTTTGTTATTGCCTTGTAGATGGTGTGGTTTTCCTCTGAAAAGCTTATTTTCCAAGCTGCTTCCGCTCTTCTGCGTTCTTGCTTCAGCAATGACAGCTGGTCGTTAAACCAGCTGGAGTTGTTTTTCCGGATGCAGGTTTTGCGTTTGGGCGCTACTAAGTCTGCTGACTGTAGTAGAGCCTTGTTGATGGCATCCAGGGTTTCTGCGGCTGTTTGATGTAGTTGGATTGTTTTTATTTTGTTTCCTAATGTTGTTTTAAGGAGTTCCGAATGGAGCTTCTTCTGAGATCTCGTCCAGTGCATTGTCACTGGTTTTGATGTTTTTACTAAAGGGGCATTTTTGGTAATCATGAATATGATTACATGGTGGTCTGTCCATGGTAACGGCTCATTTTTGAGAATTTTTACTTCCAGATCTTGTCTGAAAATAAGATCGAGCGTGTGACCAGAAGCATGTGTGGTCCCACATACTAGCTGCTGCAGCCCTAGTTTTTTTAGGTGGTCAATGCAGGCGACGGCCATGGGATCCTGTGAGGAGTTGGCCCACAGGTTGAGATCCCCAAGCAGCAGAAGATGTTTGCTGCTTAGGGTATAAGTGGAGATGAACTCTGTTAAAGATGAGAGCAGCTGCGATTTTCGACCCGGAGGTCTATAGCAGAGTAGGATATGGACGGTCTCCTGGGGATTTGTTTGAAGTTGTAGAGTGAGGGTTTCCATGAATGAAAGTGGGTTTTGGAGGACTGGTTTAATGATCGCAAGGTGATTCTTGTGGATCACTGCCAGGCCTCCTCCTCTTTGCCCCACTCTGTTTTCTGTTATTATGCGATAATTTTCTGGCACCAGTTCTCCTAGAATGGAGTTACAGTCGTTACAGCCAGCTTTCTGTAATAAAGAGGCAGTCTAAATCGCATTGTAGGATGAGTCTTACTGTCGATCTTGTGTTGACCAGAGTGCATGATATGCGCTTTGGTTGGGATAAGGGGATGTGATGTTTGACTGTCGATCGTCGATCGATTCTAAACAGTCGTTTGGTCCTTAAGGCTTTTTTGATGTCGACCGGTAATATTGAGGCAAACGGCTTTAGTCCCCGAATGGTTGCTGCAGAGTATCTCAGATTAGTCATAGTCGCTACTGTACTGGGGGGCAGATGTCTGACAGGGGGGGGTTTCAGTATTGATGGGAGGGACGATTCGTTGAATCCTACTGTGACGGTATCGGTATGATATCCCCGTCAAAGATTCCCTTCTTCCATAAGAACATCACCCCAATATTCCACGAGGAGGAATATTCCTGAGATCGCCCATTAAGCCACACATTAGTCCAGGCTTACTGCTAGAACAAGACAGACTTTAATGTTATATCACACAGCTTATATGTCATTTCCAAAACTGTTACAATGACAAATCTCCGCCCCCTCACACTGGGGCTTCCATACAGATGAGTAGGCAGACACGACGGAGCAGAGTCTGAAAACACATTTTCTTTAGACAATGACATCAGTGACGCTGATTACTAGTTGTACTGAATACATTAACTAGACAACTCGACCCCGCATATAGAGAGATAATTACCACAATGAAGCAATCAGAATAATTAACACAAGCCACATAAACACAGATCTCCTTCACACAACACAATAGATCAATTAACCTTTAGAAATAGTGAGGGGACATTAGCACTTCAATAACCGGATGGTAATCACAATGGCAAGCAGGGAGAATTAAACTGAGACATATAGGCAAATGCATCACAATGGCTCCCCTTTTTCTCCCTGCTCCGGAAAACCCGGTTGGACCTTCCCTGGTCCAGTAGGGTTGACGGGTTTAGAGCTTTTAGTCCGAGGTTAACTCCGTTTGGCATGACTGACCTCCCTTGGCAACTGATTCAGACTCAGGTATGCCACCGGGTCGTCAGATCACACGCCGGTCAGTCCCCAAGTCTTTGTGCGATCTGCAAAGTCACCAGAAGTCAGTGTGAAGACGGCGAATGGGTCTGTGCGCCGCCATCTAGGTGTCCCGCTATGGGAGGGGCAGGTTATGGCTCTGAAGTGACAATCACAGGAGATTCATAAAAAGAAAAAGTTATATTTGTTGAAATGCTGTAGCACTGGTGCTCAGAGTCCGGGGGGGGGGAGGGGACTCAGAGCCCCATAAGGTCAGCCACCCCCTGCTCCCTCCGCAGCCGCCGGTTCTCCTCTTTGAGCTTCTCCAGCTCCATCTCCAGTTCATGGAGCCTGGGGGGGTCAGCCCGCTGTGACCTCAGGTGGTTGTTCTCCTCCTCCATGCGGCTTATGCACTCCTCCAGCTCTATGTACTCACGGATCAGATCCTGCTTGCTCATGTCCTGCAGGCTTTCCACGTGGTCCTTCATCATCAGGAACTGGGTGGTGGTGTAAGGGGCCACCGGTGGGCCCTTGGCGAACATCTCGGCCCGCATCTGGGGCGCCCGCTGCGATTCCATCTCCTCCAGTCGCTTCTTCTCCTCACAGGTCCGCTGGTTATACGGCTTCCAGGACCTCTTCTTCTTGGGGGGTAGCCGGCGGTGCCTCTTTCTGCCCAGCTCCCTCCAGGGCCCCTCCGGCTCATGGCTGTCGCCCATGACCAGCTGACAATGGTGTTCCCTGTTGTCCGTAATACCAGATTGTACCGTGAGGACTTCGTAAGGGGTGCCCAATGGTTCTTCCTGACCCAGCTCCTGGGGATCCCAAGCCGAGTCTACACAATGGGCTGCTGCTGGTGGGCGGTACCCAGGTTGAGACCAATTTGACCTGGTGTTGTCATTCATGGGGCAATTCTGCTTGAAGTGACCCAACTGTTTGCACCGGAAGCAGCGTTGTTTGTTGTCCTCCTGGCGTGGGTAGCGAGGGCTAGATGTCATCGGTCTGTTAGGCGGTTGGTATCTAGCGGCTGGTGGGTGTGAGGGCGCCGTTGGTCGTGGAGGTTGTACCCGTGGTGTGACCTGGTTTGTCTTGCGAGTATCCGCATATTCATCCGCCAACTTCGCGGTCTCTGGTAGAGTCATGGGCCTGCGATCTCTCACCCAATCTTTGACGTCCGTCTGGATGTGATTGTAAAATTGCTCCAGGAGCATTAGTTGCAAAATGTCCTCTGCGGTGGTGGCCTGGCTGCTGTTAACCCAGTTAGAGGCCGACAGGGACAACTGGCATGCCCATTCCGCGTAAGAGTCTTTTATGGTTTTGCGTGAGTCCCTGAACTTCTGTCGGTGGGACTCTGGGGTTACTGCATAACGAGCCAGGAGCACTTCTTTAACCCTGGCGTAGCTATGGATATCCTGATCTGGCACGGTCCGGAAAGCATCAGAAGCTTTGCCTGACAGTTTGCCTGACAATATTGCAACCCACTCTCTTCTAGCTATTCGGTGCAGGTTACATTGTCGCTCAAAATCCGCCAGGTAGTTATCAATCTCACAGTCCTTTTCATCAAAAGCTTTAAAAGCGCTAAACAGAATCTTCCTTGCGTCTGCTGTGCTGTAATCACTGTTCGGAGAAGGTGCGGCTGCTTGTTGGACTGCTGCCAGTTTTAACTGTAGTTCTGCGTCCCTTATTTCTTTAGCCTCCTGTAGCTCCATCACTCTCAGCACCACATCTGCCGTTGGGTTCGGGCCGAACCATGCTAGCTTCTCTCTCATTAGCTTGTTGGCTGGCGATTCCTCCTCCTGAATCACTGGTGTCTCCATCTCTTGTACCGCTGGCGTTGCTGCAATCACGTTCTCCTGGTCCATCTCCATTGATTCTGCTATGATGACCCGTTCGGTTTTGTTGCTAGCAATCCTTCCACGAACTTCCAGTAGTTCTTCCAGTGTCTGCTTGGAATCCCGGGTGTAAAAGGAGAGTAGAAGGGAAGATCCCGCTGCTGCCAACCAATTTGTGACGGTATTGGTATGATATCCCCGTCAAAGATTCCCTTCTTCCATAAGAACATCACCCCAATATTCCACGAGGAGGGGTATTCCTGAGATCGCCCATTAAGCCACACATTTGTCCAGGCTTACTGCTAGAACAAGACAGACTTTAATGTTATATCACACAGCTTATACGTCATTTCCAAAACTGTTACAATGACAAATCTCCGCCCCCCTCACACTGGGGCTTCCATACAGATGAGTAGGCAGACACGACGGAGCCGAGTCTGAAAACACATTTTCTTTAGATAATGACATCAGTGGAGTTGAGTACTAGTTGTACTGAATACATTAACTAGACAACTTGACCCCGCATATAGAGAGATAATTACCACAATGAAGCAATCAGAATAATTAACACAAGCCACATAAACACAGATCTCCTTCACACAACACAATAGATCAATTAACCTTTAGAAATAGTGAGGGGACATTAGCACTTCAATAACCGGATGGTAATCACAATGGCAAGCAGGGAGAATTAAACTGAGACATATAGGCAAATGCATCACACCTACCTCCCTGTTTGATCCAGAGGAAGGTGAAAAACCCCCTGTCCGTGCTATGCCAATGTGCCGTGGCAGGGGAAAAAAATCATTCCTGACCCCCTGGGGGCGATCGGACGTAGCCCTGGATCAAATGCTGAGAAAAACCGTGGTGGTGACCTTGGGGGGAGAATGGGGAGGGGGGGAGTACCCAACTGGCAGTTATTGTGTTGTGGATTGGGAGGGGGGGTGAGTGGTAGGAATATCCCAATTGCAGGGGTGTACCAAGATGGAGCGGAGGCTGCTCAGGGATGGCTTGTGATGGATAGGGGGTGGGGGGGGGGGGAAGTTGTGTCCTGTTAAGGGAATTTTTTTGGAGGTTGCTGGAGGTGAAGTGTGGCGAGCCGCTAGGCCGCGGGTGAAGCCGCGGTCTTTCCTAAAATCGCGGCCGCCGCTTCGTTTCACGAGGTGGCGTAAGGGCCGCCGCCACGGCTTGTCCTGAAAAAGACGGCCGCCAGCAGTACTCGGGGAGGTGGAAATAGCCCTGTGCCAGGGGCTTACCTTTTGATAACTTGCGGAGGAAAGAGGGAGCCGGGGAAAGGCAGATAGCAGGTCCTGGAGCTAAAGCTGATGGCTGACTGGGGGTGGAAGCCCTGCCTGTCTGGATCCAGGAGCCACACGTCCTACTGCTAGGTACGTGCGCCGATTACTACTGGAAGCAGTTCAAGCCCTGGGGAGGAGTCACTCTTTCAGACTCGATCCTGTGTCTGGGATGAGGGGGTCCATTGTGATCTGGGGTCCCTCTCTTCATCATTGTCTGGGGTCAGGGGCTTCTCTGTAATCTGGGGTCCCTCTCTCTATCAGTGTCTGGGATGAGGGGGTCCATTGTGATCTGGGTCCTTCTCTTCATGCACTGTGATCTGGGGTCCCTCTCTCTATCAGTGTCTGGGATGAGGGGGTCCATTGTGATCTGGGTCCTTCTCTTCATGCACTGTGATCTGGGGTCCCTCTCTTCATCATTGTCTGGGGTCAGGGGCTTCTCTGTAATCTGGGGTCCCTCTCTTCATGCACTGTGATCTGGGGTCCCTCTCCATCATTGTCTGGGGTCAGGGTCTTCTCTGTAATCTGGGGTCCCTCTCTTCATGCACTGTGATCTGGGGTCCCTCTCTTCATCATTGTCTGGGGTCAGGGTCTTCTCTGTAATCTGGGGTCCCTCTCTTCATGCACTGTGATCTGGGGTCCCTCTCTTCATCATTGTCTGGGGTCAGGGGCTTCTCTGTAATCTGGGGTCCCTCTCTTCATGCACTGTGATCTGGGGTCCCTCTCTTCATCATCGTCTGGGGTCAGGGTCTTCTCTGTAATCTGCGGTCCCTCTCTTCATCATTGTCTGGGGTCAGGGGCTTCTCTGTAATCTGGGGTCCCTCTCTTCATGCACTGTGATCTGGGGTCCCTCTCTTCATCATTGTCTGGGGTCAGGGTCTTCTCTGTAATCTGGGGTCCCTCTCTTCATGCACTGTGATCTGGGGTCCCTCTCTTCATCATCGTCTGGGGTCAGGGTCTTCTCTGTAATCTGCGGTCCCTCTCTTCATCATTGTCTGGGGTCAGGGGCTTCTCTGTGATCTGGGGTTCCTCTCTCTATCAGTGTCTGGGATGAGGGTCTCAGAAGTCATCTCAGGCCCCTTCTCTTTAGCAATATCTACGATGAGGGTCTCCAGCATTCTTAGGGTCAGTAGTGTTCTCAGTCTGCTCTTCCATGGAGTGGGTCTTGGGGCCCAATGGGACGGTGTAATCTGGATGGTTCTGTTGTCTTGTTGGGTCCCAATCCTCCCTCCATAGAGATCATGGTTTCCATACACTACACTGATGGTGGCCAAGAAGCCTGAACCCCCCGTGGTCAGGTTGGAATGAACGGCCCTTATGATATTTGGCCATACTTGTACCATCCCCCGGCAGTGTGATGCTATCTGAGTAGATGAAATGGTTCTGTTGGATTTTTCGATGTTGGGGACATTTTGTATCATTTATTGTCATACAATGTGACATCACAGGGACATTAAGGGTTATGTTCTCTTCTCTCACAATAGGAGCCGGGGCCCTCAGGGGCCCCAGTGAAGTCATTGTCCCTTACGGAGAGGAGTTATCTGTGACCTGTGATTACGATGACGGCTTTAGGTCTCATGTGAAGTATTGGTGTAGAGGAGTCTACTGGAAGACCTGTGAGATCCTCATCAAATCAAGTGATGGAGGATCCGAGAATCGATATTCCATGGAGGACAATCCGCTGTCACTCAAGTTCATTATTACCGGAAGACCAATGAGACCGGAAGATTCCGACACGTACTACTGCGGGATGGAAATAATTGGGATTGATAAAATGCACGTCGTGAAGGTGACCGTCCTCCCAGGTAACGTCCTCTTCGGGGTCCGTTGGGTTTATTGTCACAATGATGTCACACAATGCCACCCCACCCCCCTCACAGAGCAGACTGAGGTTTGATTAACCGCTTCCCGTCTGGCCTATAATGGAATGATGGCCGAGCGGGAGCGCTGCCATCCATCCTGGGGGGATATCATATGATGTCATTCCAGTATTGCACCAAATCGGGACCCGTGTGGTGCCACCCGCTGTATCCTGCTCTGTCCAGTGGACGACAATTCATTGTATTGCAAGGACATGGAAGGTAGAAGAGGGGGAGGGGTGAATCTATATGTAAGAAATTATGTAAGGGTGGTACCGTGTTTCCCCAAAAGTAAGCCCTACCCCGAAAGTAAGCCCTAGCGTGATTATCGGGGTGGGCTGCAGTATAAGCCCTACCCCGAAAGTAAGCCCTATCGTGATTACCGGGGCGGGCTGCAATATAAGCCCTACCCCGAAAGTAAGCCCTATCGTGATTATCGGGGCGGGCTGCAATATAAGCCCTACCCCGAAAGTAAGCCCTAGTCAAAGTTCATTAAAATTATATTTTTTCAAACCTAGACATTGCTGCAGTGTTTCCGTTTATTACTGTGTTAAAAAATATGGTACCGTTATGTTTAAAGCCACTGCTGATCCGTCCTCTTCTCGCCTCGTCTACATCACGTCCCTCTTTACCTCTTTTCCTCCTCTCCTCCCCCCTGACATCTTCAGCCCGTCCCTTCTTACTGCACAGAGCGAGCCGATGACAGGTGACCTCGGCTCTTCTCTCTCCTTCTCTCCTCCCGCCTGACATCTTCAGCCCGATCCTCCTCAGCGGGCCGGCTCTTCTCGTTCCTCCTCTCCTCCCCCCTGACATCTTCAGCCCGTCCCTTCTTACTGCACAGAGCGAGCCGATGACAGGTGACCTCGGCTCTTCTCTCTCCTTCTCTCCTCCCGCCTGACATCTTCAGCCCGATCCTCCTCAGCGGGCCGGCTCTTCTCGTTCCTCCTCTCCTCCCCCCTGACATCTTCAGCCCGTCCCTTCTTACTGCACAGAGCGAGCCGATGACAGGTGACCTCGGCTCTTCTCTCTCCTTCTCTCCTCCCCCCCCTGACGTCTTCAGCCCGTCCCTTCTTACTGCACAGAGCGAGCCGATGACAGGTGACCTTGGCTCTTCTCTCTCCTTCTCTCCTCCCGCCTGACATCTTCAGCCCGATCCTCCTCAGCGGGCCGGCTCTTCTCGTTCCTCCTCTCCTCCCCCCTGACATCTTCAGCCTGTCCCTTCTTACTGCACAGAGCGAGCCGATGACAGGTGACCTCGGCTCTTCTCTCTCCTTCTCTCCTCCCGCCTAACATCTTCAGCCCGTTCCTCCTCAGCGCGCTGAGCGGGCTGACATCAGCGGGATCTCTTCTCTCTCACTCTCTCCTCCCGGATGACGAAAGAAGAGCAGGTGAATACCGGTACACCAGGGAGCTGTATACCCTGCGGTAAAAGGTATTTTCTATGGTACTGCACCTTATACAGTGCCAAGATGTCTTTCTCAAAATACCGTAATGACTCCTGACCTGACAGTTGGGGGGGGGGGGGGTGACAGGGGGACACAGAATCTTTGTAAAATGTGTACATTCCTTAAATAAATAAGCCCTACCCCAAAAGTAAGCCCTAGTGTGTTTTTTGTGGACAAAATTAATATAAGACCCGGTCTTGCTTTCGGGGGGAAACACGGTAGAGAGGAAAGGTCTTAAGTTTCTGGCCTAGCAGCCCGGGGCGATACAACACACGTCCAGCCAGACAGCCGTCCAGGTGGCACAGAACCCCGATCACCTGACTCCACCCAAACAAATAGGTTTTCCCAGCAGGCCAAGGGACCCAAGAACATCCCTGCCCATTGGCTGAGACACCCCCATCCATTCCTAATCTGTCCTTGCAATGCCCTTGTCTTGTCTAATGTCACCAGATACCCCGCCACCTAGTGACAGAAGAGAGAAGTGCAGCAATTCCACAATTAGGGTCATTGATCTCCTAACTATTGGCCAAGACAACTATCGCTTGGCAAATAAATGTAATAGCACCCCTGCCTAAAAATCAGGGGGCTGCTACATTCATCTCTTCATTTTCCAGAAAATTGTGGCCCAAAAAAACTTGACATGCCTCCTACTTAATACCTCAGACTGTGTTATTTCCAAAAAGGAGTGATTTGGGGGGGGGGGTAATTTATATTGTCCGGGCGTTTTAGGGGCTCAAGAAATCAGGAATTATTGATTATCACATATTGTATTCCACAGTGTCCCATCATTGGTGTCAGTGGGAGGAATAGTGTCCCATCATTGGTGTCAGTGGGAGGAATAGTGTCCCATCATTGGTGTCAGTGGGGGGGAATAGTGTCCCATCATTGGTATCAGTGGGAGGAATAGTGTCCCATAATTGGTATCAGTGGGAGGAATAGTGTCCCATCATTGGTATCAGTGGGAGGAATAGTGTCCCATCATTGGTGTCAGTGGGAGGAATTGTGTCCCATCATTGGTGTCAGTGGGAGGAATTGTGTCCCATCATTGGTGTCAGTGGGAGGAATAGTGCCCCATCATTGGTGTCAGTGGGAAGAATAGTGTCCCATCATTGGTGTCAGTGGGAGGAATAGTGCCCCATCATTGGTGTCAGTGGGAGGAATAGTGTCCCATCATTGGTATCAGTGGGAGGAATAGTGTCCCATCATTGGTGTCAGTGGGAGGAATAGTGTCCCATCATTGGTGTCAGTGGGGGGAATAGTGCCCCATCATTGGTATCAGTGGGAGGAATAGTGTCCCATCATTGGTGTCAGTGGGAGGGATAGTGTCCCATCATTGGTGTCAGTGGGAGGAATAGTGTCCCATCATTGGTATCAGTGGGAGGAATAGTGTCCCATCATTGGTATCAGTGGGAGGAATAGTGTCCCATCATTGGTGTAATTGGGAGGAATAGTGTCTCATCATTGGTGTCAGTGGGGGGGAATAGTGCCCCATCATTGGTGTCAGTGGGAGGAATAGTGTCCCATCATTGGTATCAGTGGGAGGAATAGTGTCCCATCATTGGTATCAGTGGGAGGAATTGTGTCCCATCATTGGTGTCAGTGGGAGGAATTGTGTCCCATCATTGGTGTCAGTGGGAGGAATAGTGCCCCATCATTGGTGTCAGTGGGAAGAATAGTGTCCCATCATTGGTGTCAGTGGGAGGAATAGTGCCCCATCATTGGTGTCAGTGGGAGGAATAGTGTCCCATCATTGGTATCAGTGGGAGGAATAGTGTCCCATCATTGGTATCAGTGGGAGGAATAGTGTCCCATCATTGGTGTCAGTGGGAGGAATAGTGTCCCATCATTGGTATCAGTGGGAGGAATAGTGTCCCATCATTGGTGTCAGTGGGAGGAATAGTGTCCCATCATTGGTATCAGTGGGAGGAATAGTGTCCCATCATTGGTGTCAGTGGGGGGAATAGTGTCCCATCATTGGTGTCAGTGGGAGGAATAGTGTCCCATCATTGGTATCAGTGGGAGGAATAGTGTCCCATCATTGGTGTCAGTGGGGGGAATAGTGTCCCATCATTGGTGTCAGTGGGAGGAATAGTGTCCCATCATTGGTGTCAGTGGGAGGAATAGTGTCCCATCATTGGTGTCAGTGGGAGGAATAGTGTCCCATCATTGGTGTCAGTGGGAGGAATAGTGCAATAGAGATATCCATTAAACCTAGGGCAATATCAAAACAAGCATCGGACAGTAGATGTATTTGTTAAACATAGCTAAGGTCAGGGCAGGCAGCAGACAGCAGAGGTACAGTATAAATTAAATGTAGCTAAGGTCAGTGCAGGCAGCAGGCAGGAGCTGTATCTGTTAAGTATTACCAAGGTCAGAGCAGGCAGCATGCAATAGAGATATCCATTAAACCTAGGGCAATATCAAAACAAGCATCAGACAGTAGATGTATTTGTCAAACATAGCTAAGGTCAGGGTAGGCAGCAGACATTAGATGTATTTGTTAAATGTAGCTAAGGTCAGGGCAGGCAGCAGACAGTAAATGTATTTTTTAAACATAGCTAAGGTCAGGGCAGGCAGAAGACAGTAAATGTATTTGTTAAATTTAGTTAAGGTCAAGGCAGGCAGCAGACAGCAGAAGTAACAGACAGGGAATGTATATGTCAAATGTATCAAAGGCCAGGGTAGGCAGCAAAGATGTCTACTAAATGTAGCTCTGGTCAGGACAGGCAGCAGACAATAGATGCATTTGTTAAACATAGCTAAGGTCAGGGCAGGCAGCAGACAAAGATATCTATTAAGCATATATTTCATTTCTTATATCTTTAAAGAGTATTTCCACTTTTGCAGCCAGATTGGGATAACCCCCGACCTTATATTTGTCCCCATTCACGTAATATCACTTTAAAAAATATTCAAAAACCTCAACTGACCTTTCTTTAGATGCTTTGTTCTGGACCTTCCAGCAAGGAAACATCCTACATAGTTCTCTTTGTTTGTAAGGGGGCGGAGCAGCCAGCTGCATTTCCCATGATTAACCCTGTCAGTACTGTGCTGACAGAGCTCATTATCATTTGTAAATACATTTGAACATTGTGGGGGGGGGGGAATTTACTAAAACGGGTGTATGGCAGCCAATCAGCTTTGTTCCTATGATTGGTTCCTATGCAGAGCTGCACCACGTTTTGCACTCTCCAGTTTTAGTAAATACCCCACCCCCCCTGTTTCTCCTAACACATGTTTTAGAGGTAAGGCTTCTTCCATTGTATGTTAATGAGGACAAACTTGGGACAGACTCACTTTAACATTGTTAAAAAAAAAAATCTTGCAGTCGGCCATGACACCTCCTCCTAGGTAATTATTTGAAAACATTGGCCTAGATTCAGGTACATTTACGCATTTTTTACGTAGGCGCAGGGCACCGTTTTTGCCCTGCGCCCCCGCAAATTTACTGCGCTACCCGCGATTCACGGAGCAGTAGCTTCGTAAATTGCGTGTGCGCTCTTTAAAATTGCCCGGCGTAAGCGCGCGCAATTTAAATGATCCCGTAGGGGGCGGGAATCATTTAAATTAGGCGCGTTCCCGCGCCGAGCGTAGAGCGCATGCTCCGTCGGGAAACTTTCCCGACGTGCATTGCGGCAAATGACGTCGCAAGGACGTCATTTGCTTCAAAGTGAACGTGAATGGCGTCCAGCGCCATTCACGAATCACTTACGCAAACTACGTAAAGTTCAAATTTTGCGACGCGGGAACGACGGGAATACGTAACATTGGCTGCCCCTAATAGCAGGGGCTGCCTTACGCGAAAACCGCCGTACGCAAACGACGTAAACTGCGTACGCAGGGCTCGCTTAACGTTGTGAATCGGCGTTAGTATGCAATTTGCATACTATACGCTGAGCACAACGGGAACGCCACCTAGCGGCCATCGCAAGAATGCAGCCTAAGATATGCGGGCATAAGAGCCTTATGCCACGCATATCTTAGGCTGCAGTCGGCGTAACGAGCTCTCTGAATCAGGAGCACTCGTTACGCCTGCGCAAGTAAGCAATTGCGCTGCGTAACTATGGTTACGCAGGCGCAATTGCTCTCTGAATCTGGGCCATTGTTTTGCTGTGTGAATTGGAACTCATAGCCGACACATATTGAGGGGTTTTCACAAATGGAACCGCAAAAGTAGAAATAAACTTTAATCTCACCCACAGTCATATCTCTTATTTCCTTCCCTTTTCTCTCATCCTGCACTTCCCTTTTTTATAGTGCAGCACCTTTCCTTGAAGTAGTGCAGCCGGCGATGAAGGGCTTTATCCTTCCCTATAGTGTTAGAGAATATCTAATCCTGAGAAGGAGAAGAGAACCCATAACGCAGCTCGTCAGTCCTCAGATGTAGCGGCTGCATTCGTTTTCCTTTCTCAGGCTTTTTGTAACTTCTTGTGCCATAAACTGAAACCCCAAACTATGGACTTCCTCAGCAATCTTCTGTGACCTACAACTCACCCCCCCCAAATAAATGCAAATAAATCGAGGGGTGTACTGTAGTCCTAACACACTTCCTGTCCTAGGAAGTGACAACTCCATAGATACAGTGCAGTAAGTGAGCGTTGTCACCCTAAAACAGGAAGTGTGCTACTGGCAGGATCACCGGGTGAAAAGGAAGAAAAAACATGCCCGAAAACACAAACGAATGCAGCCACTACGTCCTGCAAGCTGCAATACAGTGGAACCTCGGATTGTGAGTAACGCGGTTAACGAGTGTTTCGCAATACGAGCGCTGTATTCGAAAAAAAATCCTAACTCGGTTTGCGAGTGTTGTCTCGCAAAACAAGCAGGCTTCAGTCCAAAGTGCTGTGCAGTACCCAGGGGCGGACTGACCATTGAGGCACCCGGGCACTGCCCAAGGGCCCGATTGCCACTAGGGGGCCCCATCAAGGTTGCCAGGCTCAGTAAAACCAGGGACAGTATGTAAAAATCTGTGTTTTTTATTTTACACCTGTCCCTGATATGTCCGAAACCGACATGCTTTTGGTGTGAAAATCTAGAGATTTTAGCTGCCCCGCCTCTTCACTGCCTCCTGGTGTGGTGGCCATCTGTAAGCTCGGGGGCCCCATAATCTTCTATTGCCTGGGGGCCCCATGAGTTGTCAGTCCACCCCTGGCAGTACCGCTTTTGGCCTGAGGTGGGTGGGTGCCTGAGCTGAGCCGAACGACGGCGATCGCAGCCTATCGGCACTTTCAGAAAGACACGGAAATACTCTGTTTCCGAGGTTTGCCAAGGTCAGCCGAGGTGTCCTCGGGCCTTTCTGGTTGTTTCCGAGGCTCTACGGCGCCCCCCACCTCTGGTCGCATGCGGTATTGCATGCCATTGAAGTCCATGCGGAACAAATTATTTTCGCTTCCAATTACTTCAATGGGGAAAGTCGCTTTGATATGCGAGTGCTTTGGATTGCAAGCATTCTCCTGGAATGTATTATACTCGTAATCCGAGGTTCCCCTGTATCTGACACTTTTCCTCTTGTGTTTAGATTCCCTTTAATGCCAATCCCAGACATTCTCAATATTGGATAAATGTTACACTTTTATCCAGATTCATAATGAATTTGGATAAAATAGAGGTGCATCACCTAAATATCTCCCCTGCACAAGAAAAATCTCTGCTCAGTTTCAGTGGAATCCGGTGGATAATAAATATTTGGGTGGGGAGCTGCGGTGGCTCAACGCGATTGGCACTGTGCTGACAAGCCATTCACCTCTGCAGCTAGAGGTTCGGATCCCGGTCTCGGCTTCATGTGAATTGAGTTTGGTGGTCTCAGCCCGGCTCCCGGTGGGTGTGCTATGCAAGGTAAGCCTGTGCTTAGTACGCCCACCCCCTCCCACAAAAACCACCACACCTACACACGCACTCTAAATTGGGTTAACACATGCACTTTGATCACGCGGTCTCTAAAAGAGAGGCGAAGGACTAATTGGGCTGGTTGAGCTGGCTAATCCTCTCACTCCCTTATAGGGAGTCCCTCTGCCCCGTTGGGCTTCAAAGCGGAGCAGGTAGGGCGGGCTGTGTGGGAGGACCCCCTCACACACCCGCCATTGCCACCCGGGGCATGGAGAAAGATGGCAGATTGCCTCTGGGGGAGGCCTGCCTACTCCCAACTCCTGCAGTCCGGCTCCTCTCTCGAGTACACGCACAAAATACACTTTAAAAAAAAAAAAAAAAAAAAAAAAAAAAAAAAATAAATAAATAAATATTTGGGTGGAACCTTAATGGGCTCCCCTTGTGATCCCTACAGATTGAACTATGAAATCTCTAAACAGAACCCAAGTGGGCGCCATAAACTCCATGAACAGATCCAAAGATGGAACATGTGAACAATGTGGTCCTGATCATTCTGTATAAATCTTCATTCATTCGGATCCCCTCTAGGATCTCATCCCTTTTCATGTTGTTAGGCTTTTGTGGCAGAAGTTTGGTAAACTTACACATGGTGAAGGTTCGAGTCCCCGGATTCTATGCCAGGAAATGAAGTTGGGTCATGCAATGGGTCCTCTCTGTCTCTTGTCCCTCACAATCCCTCTAGATGAAAGTGGAAGGTGATCTTCGTCTAATCCAGTGGTCTCCAAACTGTGCCCCGAGGGCCGGATGCGGCCCTTTGCTTGCCTTTATCCGGCCCTTGGAGCACTATCCCTCCCACTGATACGAGACACTATTCTGCCATCTGACACCGACAATGGAGCACCATTTTTCCCGCTAACACCACTAATGGGGCACTGTTCCTCCCTATGATACCAGCAATGGGGCACTGTTCCTCCCTATGATACCAGCAATGAGGCACTATTCCTCCCTATGATACCAGATGTTTTCTCCCACTGATGCCAGGAAAATATTCACTCCCGCTGGCCAAAGTCCGGCCCTCCGAGAGTCTGAAGGACAATAAACCGGCCCTTTGTTTCGAATGTTTGGAGACCCCTGGTCTAATCAGTAAAATCGAATATTCCCCAGATCATTTTATATCTGTATAAAACCTTACCTATTAATTGTCCCATCCAGGATCTCTACAAAAAAAGACATTTCTGATCTTGGTACACATTTCCCTCCTATTTTACCCTTTCTAGCACAAATGCCCCAAATAAACCCTCCTAGTATAAATCCTCTTCACCCATCTCAACACAAATCCCCCACAAAGCACCACTTTCAGCACCCCTCCCCTAGAATAATTCTTACCCCCTACCACCCCCCAAATTTCCCCTCCCAACACAAATCCCCCCAAAGCACCCCTCCCCCAAATTCCCCCTCCTAGAACAATTCTTACCCCCTACCACCCCCCAAATTTCCCCTCCCAACACAAATCCCCCCAAAGCACCCCTCCCCCAAATTCCCCCTCCTAGAACAATTCTTACCCCCTACCACCACCCAAATTTCCCCTCCCAACACAAATCCCCCCAAAGCACCCCTCCCCCAAGTTCCCCCTCCCAGAACAATTCTTTGCCCCTACCACCACCACCCCCAAATTTCTCCTCCCAATACAAGATTCCTCCCCCCAATCTCTTGGTGCCCCACTACCTCACATGATACCACAGTGCCCAGGGCAGGCGTTCCTCCTGCCCGCCCCTTGTCCCGGCCCTGATACCAAGCCATGGTGAACGGCCTTCCCAAAGGACATGGTTTATCGAGATACTTTTGGACATTTCTCATCATTGGCTTCCTCTCTGCAATCAGCCTGACATCTCGGAGCTGCTAAGAAAGTCAGTGCTGGAAGATTTCCATCAGTTACTGTGACGGGAACGTCCCACACTCCGCTTGAGTGCCTCTGTCAGTATACCGCTTCCCAATTCCTGGAACACGAGACCGATGCATCTGTCTATAGCAGACCTGGGCAAACTACGGCCCGCGGGCCGTATACGGCCCGGCGGACCTTTTATTCCGGCCCACCGCCGCCGCTGCCACGTTAATCACCGCGGCGGGGAACATTACAGACAGCGTTCGTTTGAACAGCTGTTTTCCCCGCCGCGCATAGACACTCCCCCTTGGACGGATCTGTCCAATCGCGAGCAAGGGGGAGTCACATAGACACTCCCCCCTCACACGCAGCCTCTGTCCCCCTCCTGTGTCATGTCCCCAGCCTCTGTCCCCCTCCTGTGTCATGTCCCCAGCCTCTGTCCCCCTCCTGTGTCATGTCCCCAGCCTCTGTCCCCCTCCTGTGTCATGTCCCCAGCCTCTGTCCCCCTCCTGTGTCATGTCCCCAGCCTCTGTCCCCCTCCTGTGCCATGTCCCCAGCCTCTGTCCCCCTCCTGTGCCATGTCCCCAGCCTCTGTCCCCCTCCTGTGCCATGTCCCCAGCCTCTGTCCCCCTCCTGTGCCATGTCCCCAGCCTCTGTCCCCCTCCTGTGCCATGTCCCCAGCCTCTGTCCCCCTCCTGTGCCATGTCCCCAGCCTCTGTCCCCCTCCTGTGCCATGTCCCCAGCCTCTGTCCCCCTCCTGTGTCATGTCCCCAGCCTCTGTCCCCCTCCTGTGTCATGTCCCCAGCCTCTGTCCCCCTCCTGTGCCATGTCCCCAGCCTCTGTCCCCCTCCTGTGTCATGTCCCCAGCCTCTGTCCCCCTCCTGTGTCATGTCCCCAGCCTCTGTCCCCCTCCTGTGTCATGTCACCAGCCTCTGTCCCCCTCCTGTGCTATGTCCCCAGCCTCTGTCCCCCTCCTGTGCCATGTCTATAACAAGTACTCGTACCAGTTTTCCAACAATGATATTTACTGCTTTTTTATAAAGAAATACAATTGATTTTATGCAGTATTGAGTTTAGCCTTTTGGCCCGGCCCTCCAAAATATTTTTAGTTTCTCATGTGGCCCCATCGAAAAAATAATTGCCCACCCCTGGTCTATAGTAACCCCCAAGAACCAGACAACACCAGTCATGGAGGACATCAGGAATAGCATTTTATTTGAGATCTCACACAATATATACACAAGGAGGACAATACAAACTGTAACCAGAAACCTAATTAACATGAGCTAATTATGTAATCCTTTAGACAGCCTAGGTGACCTTTGAGTTCCTAGCCTGGCTGTCTCCTAGCTCCCTAACTACAATACACATGATCATAAATACAAACACATGACGCCTTCACACAATTGCCGGGTCAATTAGCAAAAACGATTATTTCTCTGATCATTTACAACCTGACCCCATAGATATAGATGTAATAATAATATCGGTGTGTTGTGTCTTCTCAGGGGTCTGTAGGGAGACTCCGCTCTGGGCCTCCATCGTGGATTTCCCTCCTGGATTTGAGACCATAGAGGAGAACAAAGTGGTGGAGGTGTCATGTAAGGAGCAGTATGACAGAAGGACGTTCCCTCTGACGTGTGTGAAGGAGTCGGACGTTTTCCAGTTTTACCCTCATCCTGAGACGTCATCGTGTACACGTGAGATCCATTCACTTATTACAGACCCCAAGACTTGGCTGAGCTACATATATGTCAGAGATCTTGTCTTTTGCTTGGTCAGAAGGTTTCTTTACCCGGGTGTTCAAACAACTGACTCTCATTCTGTACTTTGGCTAATAACGTGTCTCTCCACCCAGAACTGATCCCAACATTGTACTGTGGAGCCCCGAGGTTTAGTCAGGGAGCCCCTCACCAAATTCCTTGTCAGGAGTATCTACTGCAGTTAATTAATAGAGATCTATTGACTTCTCCCTAAGTTTGGCCTAGTTGCACTTTTCTCTTCTACCACTAGGTGGCCGAGTAATTGGTGGTACTAGATTTGAGAAGGGCAACCCAAGGTCAGATTATGGGTATATGGGGTATCCCAGCCAATGGACAGGGGTTTTCATGAATCCCTTGAACTGCTGAGAGAACCTATATATTCGGGTGAGGTCAGGTGATTGATGTTCTGTGCCACCCGGACGGCTGTCTAGGTGGACGTGTGTCATACGCCCCAGGCTGCTAGGCCAGAGACTAGGCCTAACCTGGGGGCTTCGGGCTGCCAGGCTGTGTGAGGGCCTATCCAGAAGTAAGAGGGCAGCGCAGGGTTGGGACTACGGGTTGCAGTCAAACCACAACTGCTGGTTCTGCCGGCCGGAGATCCTGTCATGGTCGGAGGTAGAAGGGAAGCTGTCGCCACTAAGGGACCAATTACCTTTACCAGGGACCACAGTGAGTAACTGAAGCAAGTATCGGAGCAGAATTCTTACTGAATGGACACGGTGGAGAATCAGGAAACTTCAGGCGGTGATCAAGTCAGGGACCCAACCAGCGGAGGTGAAGCTTGCAGGGCAGCCTTGTGAGTCAAGCCAGGGACTGAGCAGGCCAGTGGGGTGAAGCTTGAGAAGTATCCGAAGTGCCAAGCTGGGGACCCAGCAGGGAAGTGGGGGTGACACTTGAGGGAGATACCACTGCAAAGCCTTGAGGATCTCACGGGATTTAGAGTTAGTACGTGCTGATGTTGCACCTTACTAGGGGCTTTCCCTGCATGGCTGTCCTCCTGTTGAAGTCTCGGAGTCTGCCAATTGAAATGGCAACTAATTAAGGGTGTCCTGGCCCTAACACTGTTTCCCTTCAAAATATAAAAAGGACTGGTAACAGAAATAAAAGAAGTGTCATCCAAGAAGTGTCTGGCGCCCAATTACTTTCATCATCTTTGCATCCACTATGCCTCACAACCCTCTACATATAGAAGGATGTTGGCTGTCTTTTGGAATTAAAGGTCCTCATTAGGCTGGAAGAGGTTAAAGACTTTGCTATGGTATAAAGAGCTGATCCATTAACCCCTTCCTCTCCTCAGCCATCTGCTTGATTTGTGGTTTCCTATCTTCTGCACCTCTGCTCCAGACCTTTCCTTTATTAACACTCCAGATTTCCAGTCTGGCCTTGTATTACACTGGGCCCCCCGTCATCCTCTGTCTCAGCTGTGTCATCAGTGAGGGCCACAGGAGTGTCACCGTTCCCCTTTAGGAGCTCCAGTGAACACATGGTGGTCTGGAGTCCTGACACCTCTTGGCAGGGGCGTTCCTAGCCCAAAGTCCAAGGCCAGAAACGGGGGGGGGGGGGGTTGGGGTATGTGGCGCTGGCTTTTTTTGGGCTGGGCAGTGGGGTTGTGTGGCTTACCAGTGCCCATCAATGCTGACCACTAAACTCACCTGCCTGACATTGACCATCACACTGACCTACCTGACCTACATATCCTGACATACATATACTGTCTAACCTACCTCAGCTCATCCATGGAGTACGGTGTCACAATAGCCAGTCATCCAATCAGTCAGTTGTCAGAGGAGGAGACCGCCCACCCGAGTGATAAGCGGGGATGTGGTGCAGTGGCCGCATTGTAATTCCCGCCTTCTGGAGCCTACAGCGCCTATGATGGACGTCACACGTCCCGCGGTCCTGGCATTGGACCAGTGGGATTCCATCATAGGCGCTGCAGGCTCCAGACTTGGCCACACTCGGCGGCACTTGGCCACACTCGGCGGCACTCGCCGCACTTGGGATCAGATCGGTCCCGGCGCTCGTGGCTAACAATGGAATGCTGCATGCCATAGATTCTGACCTTTTTGGGGACCCATTCAGGGCTCCAGCCCCCAAGCCCCGCCCTCCCGGTGAACTTGCATCTTGGTGAGACCCTACTGGTGAGTCCACCTCTACTGTTTCATCCAGCCATTCTACCATCTGTGTGTACCATGGTATGCACTTATATTACTCCTAAACCTTGTCAGGCCTTTGGCATCCCGGTGACCCCCAGTAATGGTCGTTGTATCTTCTCTATTCCAGGGAAATGTGGGAGGTTGATGGATTCAGAGCAGAATATCAGCATGTATCCAGAGAAGGAATATTATGATCAGGATGAGGAAGTGACATTGACGTGTCCCGCTGGATATTCACCCAATTACAGCAAAATCCGATGTGTGAGAGCCGACGGCACCAATATCTGGAATGTGACCGAGGTTTTATGTATCTCCTCACCAAGTAAGTCTTACTTCCAATTGGCTGGAGCTCAATGGCCAGATCACCCCTTATACTCATAATGTCCCCTCACCGACCCGTGTGACAATATGGAGGACATTTTATTTTTTTTCCCTAAAACTCCACTGAATCCAGTATGGATGAAGCAGTGCAATCAGAGCTTAACCCCACCCCCACCCTGTACACCCCCCAGCCCCCCATGGAGCAGAGCAATCCTTACATGTGTAGCACTACCCCCGAAGGAGCTGCTGGTTTGTTTTGGGTGGCATGTTACCTCGTGGCTCCTCCGCCGGCCTAGGGGTGTATGGTGCATATAGCAGTAATGGAATGTCCACGACAGGTGCTCTTTTTCTGTGCTCTTGTGGTGAAGAGTAGAGACTCAGCAGAAGGAGAAATAGCAGAATCTTAGCCGTCCTGATTGCACCCTTACATTTCTTGTTGCATTCTTTGTACAGTTGGAATGCTGATGATGATCCCTCAGCCTTGCATGTTTTGAAGGCCTTCTCTTTTGCTTCTATATGTATTTTTACATTGGAGTTCAGCCATCCAGGACTTTTGGTCGCTCTTTTAAACTTATTACCCGATGGGATGCACTGGCCAATGCCCTTATTTAATATGAAGAGAACCCGTCTCTCCTCCATGTTCTTTGTTCCTAAGATTTTATCCCAATTCATGCCTTCTAGCAAGGATCGTAATTTAGGGAAGTCAGTGTCTTTGTATTCCCCTTATGTTTCCTATTTGTGTGATTTATACTGAAGCCGATTGACCTGTGATCGCTTTTTCCTAAATTGCCCCGAATTTCCACATCCATGATCAGGTCTGTATTGTTAGTAATCAGGAGATCCAGTAACGCTTTATTTCTAGTTGGTGCGTCTACCATCTGACCCATGACATTGTCCTGCAAGACATTTAATTGCTACTTTGCTTCTCTGTATCTCCTGTCTGATCAATGTTTATAAACAATGGCCCAGATTCAAGAAGCAATTGCGCCTGTGTAACCATAGGTTACACAGCGCAATTGCTTACTTGCTCCGGCGTAGCGAATGCTCCTGATTCAGGAACATCGCTACGCCGACTGCAGCCTAAAATCTGCGTGGCATAAGGCTCTTATGCCACGCAGATTTTAGGCTGCATTCTTGCGTTGGCCGCTAGGGGGCGCTCCCATTGTGATCGGTGTATAGTATGCAAATTGCATACTAAGACCGATTCACAACGTTGAGCGAGCCCTGCGTACGCAAATTACGTAGTTTGCGTACGACGGGTTTCGCGTAAGGTTACACATCCTAATAGCAAGCGCAGCCAATGCTATAGGATACCCACGTTCCCGCGTCGCGATATTTAAAATCTACGTCGTTTGCGTAAGTGAATCGTGAATGGCGCTGGATGCCATTCACGTTCACTTTGCGACGTCATTTGCCGCAATGCACGTCGGGAAAGTTTCCCGACGGAGCATGCGCTCTACGCTCGGCGTGGGAGCGCGCCCAATTTAAATGATTCCTGCCCCCGGCGGGATCATTTACATTGCGCACGCTTACGCCGGGCAATTTTGCCGGCGCGCCCTCGCAATTTACGGAGCTACTGCTCCGTGAATCGAGGGCAGCGCAAAATATTTGCGTGGGCGCAGGGCAAAATCGTTGCCCTGTGCCTCCGCAAATAAAGTGCAAGTCGTACCTGAATCTGGGCCCATGTTTATAAACAATGTTACTTTGTATCTCTCTATTTCTGATCAATGTTTATAAACATTGTACCTGCTCTATGTACACAGCAAGTATGACTGTGAGAGTTGGGAGATGCTGGGAAGTGAGATTGGGAGAATAATAATCTGATGAGGTGTGTGTAGGACATCCTCCCATCTGCACAATCAGATAAGAACTCTATTTATCTGCCGGTGATTCATTATCTGAATTCTGATTCTCTCATTTTCTTTTCTTTGATTCCAGCTGTTATTCCGATCATCTCCAATCACTCCGTGTCCTGGAAGTGAGTATGACCCTCGTCTGACATCTAGTCCAGCCATTGGGTGTCTACTGTCTATAACCCCTCCCCCTCCACCAACCTGCAATCTACATCCACAGTGTGCAGACAGCATCCCCACCTAAGTGCAGACCCCCATCAGTACAGACACACCCATCCAAGTGCAGCCCCCCATCCGTACAGACACCCCCACCTGAGTGCAGACACCCCACCCAAGTGCAGACCCCCCCATCAGTACAGACCCCCCTCAGTACAGACACCCTCCCTCAGTGCAGACCCCCCTCAGTACAGATACCTCCCCAGTGCAGACCCCCCAGCATTACAGGCCCCTCTAGAATCTCAGATCTCCCTCAGTACAGACACCCCCCCTAGTGCAGACCCCCCAGCATTACAGACCCCCTTGAGTGCAGACCCCCCCCCAGCAGTATAAACGCCTCCCCTTACATACCTCAGAGAAGCGCTGACAGATACACACACTGTGTGTCCATCGACTGCAGGCTCCTCCTCCTCTGTGGATGTAAACAGAGAGGAGGAGGCGGCTTCATTCCGCGCTGGTGAGGTACACAGCGGCGCGAGGCACAGCTAATCAGGGTAGTGGGCGGTGTTAGCGGTGCTGCTACCCACGGGTGTCACCCCTCTGGCGGGTGTCACCCGGGTGCGATCTGCAACCCCCCGCACCGGCCTAGCAACGCCTCCGGGGTGCCATTAATAATGAATGTGTGTGAATGACGTTTGATTGGCTGGAAGAATAAGAAATGTTGATAGTAGAAAGTTGTGTTGGTGGAGTAGAGAAGGATGGAATGTGTATTTCTTCATTCTCCTCCATTCTATCATACCCATCCCCCGTCTCCTCTCTCTCTCTCAGGGATATCGGGGTTTCCTGCTGTCTCGGTGTCATTCCTCCGATGGTGGTGAAGCTGATAACCATTCTGGTGATCCTCACTCTCAGGTTCTCCGTCTTTGTACAGAGAAGATCCTCATCGGTGGAGGAGAGTCCCCGCCAAACACAGCCAGGTGATCCCGACACAGAAGATCTTCCCCGGAGTCCCCCTATAATACGGTGTTATTACCTCTCCGTCCGACCAGTAGAGTTGTTCTATTTCCACTTCCTGTGACAGGGAGACGAGGATGTTTGTGTTTTTATAACAACATTATTGATTACAGTAGGGAAGGCCCTCCAGTTCAGCCCTTATTATCTGCAGAACAGAAGCAGGTGAGGATCCTCTACAATCTTCACAGTCTTAGCTCTGACCTGCGAGACATTTTTTCCCCCCATTTGCCCCTTTCCAGTCCTCTCGGTCCCCCCAGTCCTGAGTCCCTTCTCTATAAGTGTACAGGAAGTCCTGTCCTCCCATTTATTGCTTCCCCCTCTCCATTAATGTGCTGAAATTGTTTTTTCTCATCAGATGTAAAGATTATGAAATCGTCACACCGGGCGAGGACCAACCTCTACCTTAAGGTGAGACCTCCATCGCCGCAACCAATCAGCAGTTGACATTTCTTTGATAACAGATTAATATAAAATGTAAGAAAGCCTCTGGTTACGAGATGAGGCTCTGGTTACGAGATGAGGCTCTGTGATACGAGATGAGGCTCTGTGATACGAGATGAGGCTCTGTGATACGAGATGAGCCTCTGGTTACGAGATGAGGCTCTGTGATACGAGATGAGGCTCTGTGATACGAGATGAGGCTCTGTGATACGAGATGAGTTCTGTGATACGAGATGAGGCTCTGTGATACGAGATGAGGCTCTGGTTACGAGATGAGGCTCTGTGATACGAGATGAGGCTCTGTGATACGAGATGAGCCTCTGGTTACGAGATGAGGCTCTGTGATACGAGATGAGGCTCTGTGATACGAGATGAGTTCTGTGATACGACATGAGGCTCTTTGTTGAGGTTCAAGCATGACTCACAATCTTTATTGAAATACTACAGGCTTATTAACAGTAAGAGAGGAGGTGGATACATATCCTGCTCTAATTACTCTGAAAATACACCTGTGACCAGACCTAATTAACATGAGCTCATTAAGTAATCGCTTTAAGCAGCCAAGATGACTCAGAGACATGACCTTTGAGTTTCCTAGCCTGGCTGTCTCCTCTCTCTAACTGGAATACACATTAACACAGAACTCCTTCACACAATTGCAGGGTTAATCGGCACACGTATCACGTATCACACGTATCACAGCCACAATGAAAGATCCGTAGAAGTTATCCTAGACTCATTTACATTATAACAGACAGACAGGTGGCCGGAGATGAACACATTAGCATCTCCTTACATTATATGTCCCAACAGTATGAATCAGTCACTCTTTCTAATATGACATACTGTATATCCTGGGAGATATTGTGGATAAATATTACTGTCCCATTTTAAGTAATCCAAGATATATACTTAAAGCGGAGTTCCACCCAAAAGTGGAACTTCCGCTTAATCCACTCCTCGCCCCCTTACATGCAACATTTGGCATGTAATTTTTTTTGGGGGGGGAGTGGGGGCTTCAGGAGGAGTGGGACTTCCTGCCTAATCGCCTTTCTGCAGCCCCTCCCTGTAGGCGATCGCCTGGGCATGTCACAGGTCCCAGGCGATCGCCTGTCCAATTGGATGGCGCGGCGCTGCTCGCGCATGCGCAGTGACGCTCACGCATGCGCAGTGGGTGCCCGGCCGTGAAGCCAAAAGCTGTCACGGCCGGGTGCCCACACTTGGAATTAAGATGCCGGCTGGCGAGGGGGGAGAGGAGTGGATCCCTGGCCGGCGCGTCGCTGGAACGTGGAGCAGGTAAGTGTATGTTTATTAAAAGCCAGCAGCTACACTTTTTGTAACTGCTGACTTTTAATAAACATAAAAAATGACTGGAACACCCCTTTAATGTCCATTATTTTCTTGCTCATCCTGTGCCCCTAATAGACACAGGGTGACTTAGACATAAGGGGCCAGATTCAGGTAGGAGAGCGGATCTTTAAATCGGCGTAACGTATGTAATTTACGTTACGCCGCCGCAAGTTTTTCAGGCAAGTGCTTTATTCACAAAGCACTTGCCTGTAAAGTTGAGGCGGCGTAGCGTAAATCACCCGGCAGAATTAAAATTCGGCGGGTAGGGGGCTTGTATCATTTAAATCACGCGCGTCCCCGCGCCGAACGAACTGCGCATGCGCCGGCCGCGACTGAATCCCAGTGCGCATGCTCCAAATCACTTTGCTAATTGTCAATGAAAGCGACGTGAGCGTAACTTGCGCCCAGCTCAATTGTGAATCGACTTGCGCAAACAACGTAACTTACGTCTGTCCCGACGTCCATACTTAACATTGGCTGCGCCTCACTATAGCAGGGGTAACGTTACGCCGGCTGTAAGTCTTACGCAAACGACGTAAACAGATACGGCGGCCTGGCGTACGTTCGTGAATCGGCGTATTTGCTCATTTGCATATTTAACACCGGGAACGCCACCTAGCGCCCAGCGTAAATATGCATCTAAGATACGACGGTGTAAGTGCCTTACGCCGGTCGTATCTTAGCAACATTTAAGCGTATCTCATTATGAGCATACGCTTAAATTTGCGCGGGCTCAGATTAGGACTTACGACAGTGTATCTACTGATACGTCCGTCGTAAGTCTTTCTGAATCTGGCCCAAGAGGTGCATGGGGAGCTAAAGCAAGGGTATCCCATACTTTCCAAGGGATTCTGGGTTCCACGGGGCCCTCCCGTCACAGTAACTAAACTTGGTAGAGCGGGACTGTCCATGGCTTGTCCCCGGGACGGATATTCCGAGCTCCGGTGAAGAATTAGCAGTGATCATGGCTGGTTTATGAGTTCAGGAAGGATTCCCTTGCTCTGTTTTCTTGCAGTTCCACATCAATTAAACCCATAGACACCAATCACTCTGACCCGTGCCATGGCTGTCAGACCACCAGTCCGGGCCCCCGGTATTTACTGACACTTACATACCAATAAGAAGATTACAAGAGATTCTCATAGTGGAAGGTCATTGAGGTCCACAGATTGGGAGGAAGGAGAACTCACAATATATATATATAGAGGATGGAAAAGATTCTCATGAGATCTAGACAACCATAACATGTCCTTCACCATGGACTCACCCAGATACACCACAGCATTGTACACAAAACCAAATTGAATTTGTAAGTCACACATAGAATCTTTTTAACAGTTTTTCCTATTTTAGTAAAGATTTCATATAAAAACACATAAAATGCAGATATGACTGTAGATGATTCAGCGTTTCCACCCATCAGGAGATCCTCCCCCTCTGCCCTTTCATTCAGACAAACAATATATCTGATTTTTGTACACAGGGGTGTATTTTGGTTTTGTGCTGCCCTAGGCAAGACTAAAATAGGACGCCCCCCTCATCCCAATCTGTGGCACCCCAGCCACATTATACCATTCTTGTCTCAGAATCTTGCGAGGAAGCTGCAACCGTTCACAATGAACAGCTGCAGATTCCTCATCTGACCCTGAGACTTGATTAATCCAAGTACCACATATGTGGTCAATTGGGTAGAATATGGGGTCAGAAGGACATAGGACGGGGTCATCAGGGCAGAGGATGGGGTCAGAAGGACATAGGATGGGGTCATCAGGGCAGAGGATGGGGTCAGAAGGACATAGGATGGGGTCATCAGGGCAGAGGATGGGGTCAGAAGGACATAGGATGGGGTCATCAGGGCAGAGGATGGGGTCAGAAGGACATAGGATGGGGTCATCAGGGCAGAGGATGGGGTCAGAAGGACATAGGATGGGGTCGTTATGACAGAGGATGGGGTCAGAAGGACATAGGATGGGGTCGTTATGACAGAGGATGGGGTTAGAAGGACATAGGATGGGGTCATTATGACATAGGATGGGGTCAGAAGGACATAGGATGGGGTCATCAGGGCAGAGGATGGGGTAAGTCTGGACTAGAGGACAGGGTCAGTAGGGCAGAGGATGTGGTCAATCGGGCAGAGGATGTGGTCAGAAAGACATAGGACGGGGTCATCAGGGCAGAGGAGAGGATCAGCAGGGTATAGGACAGGGGTCAGTAGGGCAAAGGATGGGGTCAGTAGTGCAGGGGATGGGGTCAGCAGGGAATAGGACTTAAAAAATGGAAGGTTGGGACTTTAAATGAGATGCGATTAGCATAATGCGATTAAATATACATATGGAAAATACAAAAATTCTTTTTTGTCTTTTCAGTGCTCTCATTTGCCAGACCAACCATAGATAGGGGCGGTTCTATGTTGCCTTCTGCTCCCTGTCTATTAGTTAGCACACCTGGGTTCCTCCTTTTGGAGGCCTTTAAATTCATAGTTAGGACTGCAGTTACATAGAGTGCCGTGACGTGGCCTGCAGCTTCCCAGACATTTGCAAATGACTGCAACTAAACCTCTGTTTTAATTACATACAGTTAGACAGATGAATTTGGTTTTGTGCTTCTTTGATTTGGCATTTTTGAGCCTGACTATTATGGTAAGAATTTTTGTATTTTCCATATGTATATTTAATCGCATTATGCTAATCGCATCTCATTTAAAGTCCCAACCTTCCATTTTTTAAACCCTTTCAGGGATGGAGGCCTGTGGTGGTGCAAACCACATGCCTCATTTAAAGTCCCAACCCCACTTTTTCCTATAGCAGGGAATAGGACAGGAGTCAGTAGGGCAGAGTATGGGATTAGTGGGGCAGTGGAAGGAGTCAGCATGGCACAAGATGGGGTCAGTAGGGCAGAGGATGTCTTTAATGGGGCAGAGGATGGAGTCATCGGGACATAGGATGGAATCAGCAGGGCACAGGATGGGGTCAGTAAGGCAGAGGATGTGGTGAATGGGGCAGAGGATGGGTTCAGCAGGGTATAGGACAGGGGTCAGTAGGGCACAGGATGGGGTCAGTAGGGCAAAGGATGTCTTCAATGGGGCAGAGGATGGAGTCGTCAGGACATAGGATAGAATCAGCAGGAAAGAGGTTGGGCTCAGCGGGGTATAGGACAGGGGTCAGTAGGGTAAAGGATGAGGTCAGTAGTGCAGGGAATGAGGTCAGCAGGGCATAGGACAGAGGCCAGTAGGGCAAAGGATGGGGTCGCTGCTGGCAGGGCTCTCAGCAAAGCTGCTCCTTCCCACACTGCACACAGCTGAGGTTGGATTCTTTTACAGACACAGCCTCAACCTGTGTAGCTCTGCTGCCTTTCCAATATAAGGATTTCACAGGTCAGGACTGCAACAGCCAGCTACACACAGTGCAGATTGAGGTTTTATCTGTACAAGAGTCCAATCTCGGCTGTGTGCAGGCAGGAGCAGCTCTGCTTTATGCCCTATGTGACGCTAAGTACAGTATGATAATGGGGGGGTCTTACCAATCCCAGCACATCATTGGGGGGCGCACCACCCGTTAGATCCAGCTGTCCTCAATGTCTCCTCAGTGTGGTGCCCCCGGGTACTGCCCATAGGGGAAGAGCTCCTGGTGGGAGATATCAGCGGAGAAGCTGATCAGCAGGCAGTGCCAGTGCAGGATGCAGAGCACCTGGCCCACCATGGCTGAGGATCGGCACTGGACTGAGCCGTGACCCCCAGACCCCCACAGCAGACTGAGGGGTCAGGGGGACAGGGGCTGACACCCTGGCAGAGGACTGAGCTGTCCTGTTCGGGAGCAGAGGGGCACTTTAATTAGGCAGCAGAGAGGCCAAAATAAAGAGCCGTTCCTGCCCTTCTGCCTGGAGAGTGACTCCGCCTGAAAAATATGCCTTGTGGTAGATAAGCCCCTGATTGTACACAATATATAATAGGGATGAGCTTCGAGTTCAAGTCAAACTCATGTTCGACTTGAACATTGCCTGTTCGGCGAACAACGAAGAATTAGGGGTGTTCGCGGCAAATTTGAAAGGCCGCAGAACACCCTGTTAAAGTCTATGGGAGAAATCTAAAGTGTTCATTTTAAAGGCTAAAGGCTTTAAAGGGGGGGTGTAAAGTCAGCATGTGAAAAAGCGCATGTTTCCCGAACATAGAACTGTCCCTGCACAAAGTGTCATTTCTGAAAGAAAAAAGCCATTTAAAACCGGCTTTGCGGCTATAATGAATTGTCAGCTCTGGCAATTCAGAGATGATTCATTCATAAAGAAAAATAGCGTGGGGGTCCCCCCAAATTCCATTACCAGGCCCTTCAGGTCTGATATGGATATTAAGGGGAACCCCGCCGTCAATTTAAAAAAAAATGACGTGGGGTTCCCCCCAAATATCCATACCAGACCCTTATCCGAGCACGTTAACCTGGCCGGCTGCAGAAAAGAGGGGGGGCAGAGTGCGGCCCCCCCTCTCCTGAACCGCACCAGGCTACATGCCCTCAACATGGGGAGGATGTCCTCATGTTGATGGGGACAAGGGCCTCATCCCCACAACCCTTGCCCGGTGGTTGTGGGGGTCTGCGGGAAGGTGGCTAATCAGAATCTGGAACACCCCTTTAACAAAGGGGACCCCCAGATCCTGCCCCCCCTATGTGAATTGGTAATGGGGTACACTGTACCCCTACCATTTCATGAAGGAAGTGTAAATAGTTAAAAAAAACACACACACCGTAGAAAAAAATCCTTTATTAATAATAAAAAAAAAAGCCCGGTCTTTCCCAGTGATGTACGAGGGTGCGTCAGAGGGGGCGGGGTCACGTGACGGGTGGCCGCTTCCCCTATATAAGTAATGTCAAAGCTCCAGCGCGTCATTCCGCTGGGCTGTGTCCAGCGGAGAGAGGAGCTCGTCTGCTGCGCTCTGGACGGATGGATCTTCTCATCGCTGGACCGGACCGCTGATCACCCGTCGCTGGAGAGATCATCCGTCGCTGGATAGAAGACAACGTTGGAGCAGGGAGCCGCATCGAGAGTGGATTACCACCGCTGGATTTTTTATTTTTTATTAACCACTTAAGGACCGGACCAATATGCTGCTAAATGACCCAAGGGGTTTTTACAATTCGGCACTGCGTTGCTTTAACAGACAATTGCGCGGTCGTGCGACGTGGCTCCCAAATAAAATTTGCGTCCTTTTCTTCCCACAAATAGAGCTTTCTTTTGGTGGTATTTGATCGCCTCTGCAATTTTTATTTTTTGCGCTATATACAAAAATAGAGCGACATTTTTGAAAAAAAAAACAATATTTTTTACTTTTTGTTATAAGAAAAATCAAATAAACTAAATTTTAGTGAAACATTTAGGCCAAAATGTATTCAGCCACATGTCTTTAGTAAAAAAAAATCGCAATAAAAAAAAAAATAGCTACCTAGCGGGAACAGCGACACTAATACCAGAAAAATGATCGCTTTGTGACACTGGCAATAGGGAGTAAAAGGGTTAACTAGGGCTGTGATCAAGGGGTTAAAACTTTATTAGGGGGGGGGGGGTACGGGAGGCTACCCTGAATCTAACACTAACTGCCTGTCACACTGACACTAAATGCAGTGATCAGTACATATATGATCACTGCATTCAGTGACACTGTGACAGGGGGGTGGTGATCGGCGGGGTTAATGTGCCTATGTGTACTGGTGTCAGTGTAGTGTTGGTGCGACTTACTGTGTGATGTGATCTCTCCTCAGCGGCGGTTGAAAATACCGCCGAGAGGAGAGATCACATCACTTCCTAAACACAGGAGGAGGAAGTGACACGCAGGGGGAGCGTGCGGATTGGCTCAGAGCGATCCGGAGGGGGCGGACAAAAACAAACAGCCGCCCCCTCATCCCGGATCGCTCGGACAGCCACGGGGACCGCCGCAGGTACCGGGGGGTCCCGATCGGACCCCCGACCCACGTCTAAGCAGGGACGTACAGGTAAGCCAATGTGCCTGTACGTGCCATTCTGCCGACGTATATGTACATGCGGCGGTCCGGAAGTGGTTAATAAAGGAATTTTTTCTACGGTGTGTCTGTGTGTTTTTTTTTAACTATTTACACTTCCTTCATGAAATGGTAGGGGTACAATGTACCCCATTACCAATTCACATAGAGGGGGGCCAGGATCTGGGGGTCCCCTTTGTTAAAGGGGTCTTCCAGATTCTGATAAGCCCCCTGCCCGCAGACCCCCACAACCACCGAGCAAGGGTTGTGGGGATGAGGCCCTTGTCCCCATCAACATGGGGACATCCTCCCCATGTTGAGGGCATGTGGCCTGGTGCGGTTCAGGAGAGGGGGGGGCCGCACTCTGTCCCCCCCTCTTTTCTGCGGCCGGCCAGGTTAACATGCTCGGATAAGGGTCTGGTGTGGATTTTTGGGTGAACTCCACGCCTTTTTTTATTTTTTTTATTTGGGGTGGAGTTCCCCTTAAAATCCACACCAGACCTGAAGGGTCTGGTATGGATATTTCAGGGGAACCCCACGTCATTTTTTTTTAAAATTGACAGCGGGGTTCCCCTTAATATCCATATCGGACCTGAAGAGCCTGTTAATGGAATTTGGGGGGACCCCCAGCTTTTTTTTTTTATGAATGAATCATCATTGAATTGCCGGAGCCGACAATTCATTAGAGCCGCAAAGCCGGTTTTAAATGCCTTTTTTCCTTTCAGAAATGACACTTTGTGCAGGGACAGTTCTATGTACGGGAAACATGCGATATTTCACGTGCTGACTTTACACCCCCCCTAGGTATGAAATTTAAAGTAATATTACACTTTTATTGTTTCACTTTTAGCATTATTAAATTCACTGCTCCTGAAAAAAACGGCCTTTTTTAAAACTTTTTTTGCATTGATACATGTCCCCTGGGACAGGACCCGGGTCCCCAAACACTCCCCTGGGGCAGGACCCGGGTCCCCAAACACTCCCCTGGGACAGGACCCGGGTCCCCAAACACCCCCCTGGGGCAGGACCCGGGTCCCCAAACACATTTTAGGACAATAACTTGCATATTAGCCTTTAAAATTAACACTTTAGATTTCAAACGTTCGAGTCCCATAGACTTTAACAGGGTTCTAAAGTTCACACAAACATTTGGTGTGTTCGCAGGTTCTGGTGCGAACTGAACAGGGGGGTGTTTGGCTCATCCTTAATGTATAACATACCTGATATCCATTCAAAATGTCACAGAAAGATTCACAGATGGCAAGAGGATAACCGTGTTTCATGAATCAAACGTTCACTTCCACGGAGTATATAGGAAGTATTGGGGGGACAATTGTGGAATCCCTGCCACGGCATTCACAGAATTTCTGCCAGAACTTCCAGAATCTCTGCCAGGATTTCCACTGGCATTTGTAGACATTCTGGCCCAGATTCTTAAAGACTTACGACAGCGTATCTCCAGATACAACGTTGGAAGTCCAAATGGCCGCCGTCGTATCTATGCGCCTGATTCATAGAATCAGTTACGCATAGATTTGGCCAAGATACGAGCAGCGTAAGTCTCCTACGCCGTCGTATCTTAGGTGGCAATAATTACGCTGGCCGCTAGGTGGCGCTTCCTTGATTTCCGCATTGAATATGTAAATGAGCAAGATACGCCGATTCACGAACGTACGTACGCCCGACGCAATTAGTTACGCCGTTTACGTAAGACATACGCCGGCGTAAAGTTAAAGCTGGTCTCTAGGTGGCGCAGCCCATGCAAAGTTTGGACGTCAGAACAAGCGTATCTTGCAACGTTTGCGTAAGTCGTACGCGAATAGGGCTGTGCGTTCACGTCGTAGGCAGTGTTCGACGTATCTTAGGCATTCTATCCGACGCATGCGCACTGGGATACGTTCACGGACGGCGCATGCACCGTTCATTCAAAACGTCATTTACGTGGGGTCATGCTTTATTTACATAAAACACGCCCACCTCTTCACAATTTGAATTAGGCGCGCTTACGCCGGCACATTTACGCTACGCCGCTGTAGCTTAGGACGCAAGTGCTTTGTGAATACAGCACTTGCCTCTCTAACTTGCGGCGGCGTAGCGTAAATACGATACGCTACGCCCACTCAATGTAACACCGCCCTACGTGAATCCGGGCCTCTGTCTTTAGGGACCTCAGGAACCCGGCCTGTAGTTCCAATAATGCCTGCAGAATCCCTGATAGCATTGTTCCAGCAAACTCTGAAATACCTAGGTGTGTTCTCTGACCCAAAGTGTATTTAAGGTCCAGCCTTTAGAGTGGCTGATATTGTGTCTGCTCACCAGATACCCCTTGTTACAAGTGTTATAATACTTACTCTACCTATGATATTGACTTGACTGTTGCTGACTTGGATTGGTTAAGATTACTCTTCTGCCTGCTGCCTGCCAAGACCCATGACTAGACTTGATTACTGTTCTGCCTGTCAAGACCCCTGCATGGACCCAACTACTGTTCTGCCTGCTGCCTGCCAATACTCCTGCCAAGACCTGACTATTGTTTTGCCTTCCGCCTGCCAAGACTCTTGCCTGGACCTGACTTTTCTTCTGCTTGCCCCTGCCAAAATCCCTGCCTGGACCTGTTGGCTCTTTTTTTTATTTTCCTGGGCATTAAGCAGGCTTTGTTGTTACCTCTTTTGCCTGCTGCCTGCCACAACTCCTACCTGGATCTGGCAATTCTTCTGCCTGCCACCTGCCAAGACTCCTGCCTGGACCTGACTATTCTTCTGCCTGCCCCTGCCCGTACTGGACTATCCTTCTACCTGCCATCTGCCAAGACCCCTGCCTAGACCTGACTGCTCTTCTGCCTCCCACAACTCCTGCCTGGACCTAGTAATTCTCCTGCCTGCCACCTGCCAAGACCCCTGCCTAGACCTGACTGCTCTTCTGCCTTCTGCCTCCTGAAACTCCTGCCTGGACCTGGTAATTCTTCTGCCTGCCACCTGCCAAGACCCCTGCCCGGACCTGACTATTCTTCTGCCTCCCACAACTCCTGCCTGGACCTGGTAATTCTCCTGCCTGCCACCTGCCAAGACCCATGCCTGGACCTGACTGCTCTTCTGCCTGCTGCGTGCCAAGACCCATGTCTAGACTTGACTACACTTTTGCCTGTCAAGACCCCTGCATGGACCTGACTATTCTTCTGCCTGGATCTAATTCATATTTTGCCTGCTTCATGTAAAGGTCCCTGCCTAAAGTTGACTACTCTTCTGCCTGTTTCTTGTCAATACTCTTCCCTGAACTTAATCTGCCTGCTGCCTGCCAGGACCCCTCCCTCAATTTTACTCTTCTGTCTGCTTTCTGCCAAGACCCCTGCCTGCACCTCACTCCTCTTCTGCCTGTTTCCTGCCAAGACCCCTGCTTGGACCTGACTATTCCTCTGCCTGCTGCCTGCCAAGACTCTTGCGTGGACCTGACTATTCTCTTGACTGCTGCCTGCCAAGACTCTTGCGTGGACCTGACTATTCTCTTGACTGCTGCCTGCCAAGACTCCTGCATGGACCTGACTATTCTTCTGCCTGCCACTTGCCAAGACTCCTGCATGGACCTGACTATTCTTCTGCCTGCCACCTGCCAAGACTCCTGCATGGACCTGACTATTCTCTTGACTGCTGCCTGCCAAGACTCTTGCATGGACCTGACTATTCTTCTGCCTGTCACCTGCCAAGACCCTGCCTGGACCTGACTATTTTTCCTCCTACCACCTGCCAAGACCCCTGCCTGGACCTGACTGCTCTTCTGCCTGGTGCCTGCCAAGACACCTGCCTGGAGAGACTGGAGAACATATGAGAAAGTCAGCAGCTCCCCCTGCTGGCTGGATATTACTATATATATATTATTGGTGAGCAATGTTTCATATTTGCCTGATTTATGTAACATTGTTCAGTCCTGCCTGTAACAGATAAAGACAAGATATGTAAGCGCACTGTGAGAAGCTTCTTCCTGACAGAGTTTCTCTCTTATTCTACATATGTGGGCTGGAATAACATGAACACTGCCAGAGTTCTCTCTCCTCTCTATGAGTCTCAGGATTTTATCATCATTATTTATTTCCAGGTGACTGAAGATCAGAAGATCCCTGAGGATGCAGAAGATGATCCGGATCTGCTCTATGCAAATACAGAGGTGACCCTTCCCTGTGGTCTGTACACGTCCGTCTGCTGTGCCCTTGACATATGCTCCAGGAGGGTTTCGACCCTCCCTGATCCCCCCTTATCTACGCCCCTAGTGTGCCAGCATGGAGGACTAAAGGATGGAAATGTTCCCACATCGCCCTCTAGTGATTTCTGCGAGAAGCCACCTCCTGTTCTCAGCACTCAGAGTTTCTCCCATATTCTCTCTCTCTCTCTCTCTCTCTCTCTATATATATATATATATATATATATTTATATACAGGGCTTTTTTTCTCAGAGAATAGGTGCAGGAACTCATCCCTTCCAAGCCAGCCCTTGACTCGGTCCCCTACCCAACTCCGAGCACCGTTCCTTGGTTCCACCCTTTACCCACCTTCCAGTACCACCCCTTTTAGAGAATACAGAACCAAGTATCATTTTGTGGTGCTACAGTAGATGTTTTGTATGGAATTTGTTAATAACAAAGGCAGTAAAATAGATCTAGTAACAATAGACACCCAACAGTCAGCATCAATAGACCCTTCAGCAGCCTGCCACAGTAGATTCCTTCCAGTAACATTAGATCCCCCTCCAGAAACAATAGACCCCCGTCCAAAAATATATCTCCTCCAGCAACAATATATTCTCCATCAGCCAGTAGCACAAGACCCCTACCTCAACAGTAGATTCTTTCCAGCAATGATTTACCCCCTAGCAACATAAGACCCACTTCAACAACAATAAATTCCCCACCAGCAACAGAAAACCTTCCCAGCAACAATAGACCCCCTTCCCCTGCAAAAATAGATCCCCTTCAGCAACAATAGATACCCCAGCAGCCAGCATCAATAGACTCTCCATCACCCTTGCCATTACATACATTCAGTTCTGGAGGTGCCGGAACTGTGATCCCCCACGTTCCTGCTGAAAAAAAGCCCTGTATATATGTGTGTGGGAATATTATGCACTGTACACTGCCAGAGTTCTCTCTCCTCTCAGGATTTTATCATCATTATTTATTTCCAGGTGACTGAAGCTCAGAAGATCCCTGAGGATGCAGAAGATGATCCGGATCTGCTCTATGCAAATACAGAGGTGACCCTTCCCTGTGATGTGTACACGTCCATCTGCTGTGCCCTTGACATATGCTCCAGGAGGGTTTCAACCCCCCCTGACCCCCCGTTATCTACGCCCCTAGTGCGCCAGTATGGAGGATTTAAGGATAGAAATGTTACCACATCGCCCTCTAGTGATTGCTGCGAGAAGTCACCTCCTGTTCTCAGCACTCAGAGTTTCTCCCATATTCTATATATATATATATGTGTGTGTGGGAATATTATGCACTGTACACTGCCAGAGTTCTCTCTCCTCTCTATGAGTCTCAGGATTTTATCATCATTATCTATTTTCCAGGTGACTGAAGCTCAGAAGATCCCTGAGGATGCAGAAGATGATCCGGATCTGCTCTATGCAAATACAGAGGTGACCCTTCCTTGTGATCTGTACATGTCCATCTGCTGTGCCCTTGACATATGCTGTGGGGGGGTTTCGACCCCCCTGATCCCCCCTTATCTACGCCCCTAGTGCGCCAGCATGGAGGACTAAAGGATGGAAATGTTCCCACATCGCCCTCTAGTGATTTCTGCGAGAAGCCACCTCCTGTTCTCAGCACTCAGAGTTTCTCCCATATTCTCTCTCTCTATCTCTCTCTCTCTCTATATATATATATATATATATACAGGGCTTTTTTTCTCAGAGAATAGGTGCAGGAACTCATCCCTTCCAAGCCAGCCCTTGACTCGGTCCCCTACCCAACTCCGAGCACCGTTCCTTGGTTCCACCCTTTACCCACCTTCCAGTACCACCCCTTTTAGAGAATACAGAACCAAGTATCATTTTGTGGTGCTACAGTAGATGTTTTGTATGGAATTTGTTAATAACAAAGGCAGTAAAATAGATCTAGTAACAATAGACACCCAACAGTCAGCATCAATAGACCCTTCAGCAGCCAGCCACAGTAGATTCCTTCCAGCAACATTAGATCCCCCACCAGAAACAATAGACCCCCGTTCAAAAATATATCTCCTCCAGCAACAATATATTCTCCATCAGCCAGCAGCAAAAGCCCCCCTCCCTCAACAGTAGATTCTTTCCAGCAATGATTTACCCCCTAGCAACATAAGACCCACTTCAGCAACAATAAATTCCCCACCAGCAACAGCAAACCTTCCCAGCAACAATAGACCCCCTTCCCCTGCAAAAATAGATCCCCTCCAGCAACAATAGATACCCCAGCAGCCAGCATCAATAGACTCTCCATCACCCTTGCCATTACATACATTCAGTTCTGGAGGTGCCGGAACTGCGATCCCCCACGTTCCTGCTGAAAAAAAAGCCCTGTATATATATGTGTGTGTGGGAATATTATGCACTGTACACTGCCAGAGTTCTCTCTCCTCTCTATGAGTCTCAGGATTTTATCATCATTATTTATTTCCAGGTGACTGAAGCTCAGAAGATCCCTGAGGATGCAGAAGATGATCCGGATCTGCTCTATGCAAATACAGAGGTGACCCTTCCCTGTGATCTGTACATCTCCGTCTGCTTTGCCCTTGACATATACTCCAGGAGGGTTTTGACCCCCTCTGATCCCCCCTTATCTACGCCCCTAGTGTGCCAGCATGGAGGACTAAAGAATGGAAATGTTCCCACATCGCCCTCTAGTGATTGCTGCGAGAAGCCACCTCCTGTTCTCCCATATTCTCTCTCTATATATATATATATATATATGTGTGTGTGTGTGTGGGAATATTATGCACTGTACACTGCCAGAGTTCTCTCTCCTCTCTATGAGTCTCAGGATTTTATCATCATTATCTATTTCCAGGTGAGAGAAGATCAAAAGATCCCCACAGGCACACAAGACGATCCGCAGCTCATCTATGAGATTATGGAGGTGACCCCGTCCTGAGATGTTTACCTGTCGCCTTGCTAAGAGCCAATCGTCTGTCACTGATGGATGTCACTCGTCTGTCACCGATGGATGTCACTCGTCTGTCACCGATGGATGTCACTCGTCTGTCACCGATGGATGTCACTCGTCTGTCACCGATGGATGTCACTCGTCTGTCACTCGTCTGTCACCGATGGATGTCACTCGTCTGTCACCAATGGATGTCACTCGTCTGTCACCGATGGATGTCACTCGTCTGTCACCAATGGATGTCACTCGTCTGTCACTCGTCTGTCACCGATGGATGTCACTCGTCTGTCACTGATGGATGTCACTCGTCTGTCACCGATGGATGTCACTCGTCTGTCACCGATGGATGTCACTCGTCTGTCACCGATGGATGTCACTCGTCTGTCACCAATGGATGTCACTCGTCTGTCACCGATGGATGTCACTCGTCTGTCACCAATGGATGTCACTCGTCTGTCACTCGTCTGTCACCGATGGATGTCACTCGTCTGTCACTGATGGATGTCACTCGTCTGTCACTGATGGATGTCACTCGTCTGTCACCGATGGATGTCACTCGTCTGTCACCGATGGATGTCACTCGTCTGTCACCGATGGATGTCACTCGTCTGTCACTCGTCTGTCACCGATGGATGTCACTCGTCTGTCACCAATGGATGTCACTCGTCTGTCACCGATGGATGTCACTCGTCTGTCACCAATGGATGTCACTCGTCTGTCACTCGTCTGTCACCGATGGATGTCACTCGTCTGTCACTGATGGATGTCACTCGTCTGTCACTGATGGATGTCACTCGTCTGTCACCGATGGATGTCACTCGTCTGTCACCGATGGATGTCACTCGTCTGTCACCGATGGATGTCACTCGTCTGTCACCGATGGATGTCACTCGTCTGTCACCGATGGATGTCACTCATCTGTCACCGATGGATGTCACTGATGAATGTCCTTTGTCTGTCACCAATGAATGTCGCTCATCTGTTACTGATGGATGTCACTCGTCTGTCACCGATGGATGTCATCACTGTGTTGCTTCCCAACTCCTTGCCCCTGTTTTATTTAAATAGGGATGGAGACAACCGACCTCACCAGGTCACCACCTCATTTAAAGTCCCAAGTGTTCCCCCCCCTTTTTTTCATCCACACAGGGATGGAAGCACATAGGCCCGGATTCACGTAGGGCGGCGTAACTTTGTGTGGGCGTAGCGTATCTTATTTACGCTACGCCGCCGCAACTTAGAGAGGCAAGTGCAGTATTCACAAAGAACTTGCGCCCTAAGTTACGGCGGCGTAGCGTAAATGTAGTAAGCCCGCGTAGATCAAAGTAGGCTGGTAGTGGGCGTGTTGTATTAAAATTAATCTTGACCCCACGTAATTGACGCTCCTAACGAACGGCACATGCGCCATCCGTGAAAGTATCCCAGTGCGCATGCTCCAAATTACGCCGCAAATAGTCAATGCTTTAGACGTGAACGTAACTTGCGCACAGCCCTATTCGCGTACGACTTACGCAAACAGCGTAAACGACGCAAAATTCGACGCTGTCCTGACGTCCATACTTAACATTGGCTATGCCTCATATAGCAGGGGTAACTTTACGCCGGAAAAAGCCTTACGTAAATCAATGCGCCGGGCGCACGTACGTTTCTGAATCGGCGTATGTAGCTCATATTGCACATTTAACGCGTAAATCTACGGAAGCGCCCCTATCGGACAGCGTAAATACGCACTCCAAGATACTACGGCGTAGGAGACTTACGCCGCTCGTATCTAGGCAACAGTGAGGCGTATCTGATTCTATGAATCAGCCGCAGAGATGCAACGCCTCACACTCAGAGTTACGACGGCGTATCTGGAGATATACGCCGTCCTAACTCCTTTGTGAATCTGGGCCACAGTCTTTTTCTGGTTAGGTCTTATTAATTCTAATTTTTATTTTATATTATTTACTTCATTACCTTGCCTATTGCCTTCTCTCTCTCTCGGGATAACCCCCACCAGACGGGGCTGCCATCTCCCATCCCGTTATTAGATATCGCTATCTCTGTCATAAGTGGGGTGCATTGTCCAGGTAGGAGCTTCGGCTCCATCATTTCCAGGAACTGCGATGCGTCCCACGGGCCTTCCTCATCCGCCTCCTTCCAGGGTGGGTGGACGTCCCTGCGCCACACATCGACATCACGCTACCAGTGGCGCCGCCGATCCCACCACGGCTGTTTCCATCAAGCAGCTAAATGGAGGGATGACTTTGGTGCTGATTTTGGGGCGGCTTGTCCGCCCAGTTGCAGGCGCCTCCCCTCCACAATTACTCGCCAGCGTGACATTGGTGGGTGTGGCGGCTGTGCCCGTATAGGCTTCCCCCGGGGCTTATGGTGGTGTTATCGGTTCACACCGGTTTACTCCACGTATCACTCTGGACCCCAGGGTTCTATGCACTCGTCTCTGGTAAATTGTCACCAGTTTTTATTGGCACATTCAGGTTGATACTTATCTCTTTTGCTTGGTGGTTTTGTCTTTAATTTTTAACTATTTCAACCCTTTAGACCAGCAGTCTCCAACCTTGGGGCACTATTCCTCCCACTGACACCAACAAGGGGGCACTATTTCTTCTACTGATAGGGGCCCTACTCCTCCTCCTACTGACCACCAACCTTGAGGCCATATTTATTCTCACTGGTGCTGGGCCCGGGACATTTTCTGCCCCCGCTGGCTACAGTCTGGACCTCCTAAAGTTTGAAGGACAATAAACTGGCCCTTTGGTTGAAAGGTTTGGAGACCCCTACTTTAGACCTACACTAGCTCCGCCCTCACTGATACTCTTCACGTTCCCCTTGTCCTTTCCTTTACCGCGTATAGGACACATCGCACATTGTAATTAAAGATCTCTTTTCTGTAGTCCCCATAGATGGTTCCAGCACTCACCGTTACTTCTGATTATTTCCACCTTGGAGGTTGTCCTCCTTGGATGTCATGCATCCTTGTTGGGCCCTAGGCCGTCCACACCCGGTACTGACACCCTTAGGGGATCTCTGGCTCTTATGCCTCGTACACACCACCATTTTTCTCGGCAGGAAGTTTTTCCCGACGTGATTCCTCTCCAGCCTGACTTGCATACACACGTTCATGCAACAAAAACGTCCGACCGAAGCGCGGTGACGTGCAACACGTACGACGGGACTATGAAGGGGAAGTTTCTTTCAAACGGCGCCACCCTTCGGGCTGCTTTTGCCGACCCTCGCGTTGGTAAAAGTTTGGTGAGAGACGATTCGCGCTTTTCAGCCTTGTGCTTTTCAGTCCGTTACAGCGCGACGAATGTCCTATCTCCATTACGAACGCTAGTTTTACCAGAACGAGCGCTCCCGTCTTTTTTTCCCCCTCGGAAAAGCCTACACACGACCGTTTTTTTCGCGTTGAGAAAAAGACTGGCGGTAAACACGACAGGAAAAAAAAAGGGCGGGTTTTTAATTTTTTTGGCGGGCAGTTTTTTCATCGAGAAAACTGCTAGGGAGCGTACACACAACGGGTTTTCACGACCGATATAAAAAATGGCGGTGTGTACGCGGCATAAGTCCCACACTTCTATCATGCGGGTATATTTTGTACATACTTCAGAGAGTGGAGTCCATACAGTTTTATTTATAGTCTATTTATTTTATACCTTTTTCTCCTTGGCCGCGTCAGACCATTAGAATGAATCTCCATCATATTACATTGCTCCTCTAATTCACGCGCATGCGCCTGAAGAGCGGATCAATCCATGAAATGCGTAGAGCTGTTATATGCCGTGTTCTCATGTATTACTGGATATATATTTCTTTGTATATATATTACCAATTGTTTGCAATCATGTGGATCACTTCCCTTACTGTATGTACATTGATCTTCATGAAGTCTATTGGACTTTATATGTTGTGTTTTTTATGATTACTATTATATATCACTATACTGATTTCCAATAAAATTGTACTTGTTACCTCCGTGCTTCAATCAAAGTCTCCACTTCTTCCCCTCCCCCCCCCGTTTCATTTATATAGAGATGGAGGCAGGACCGGACTGGCCTACCGGGATCCCGGGATTGGAGGACACCGGCCTCACCAGGCCACCACCTCATTTAAAGTCCCAAGTGTCCCCCCTTTTTTTTCAGTCATCACTGTGTTATGTTTGTTTGGGATTTTGTTTTGTAGCTTATTTTTTCACTATAAAGTATTTTTATTACTTTATAATAATGGAATGTGACAATTCTATGGACAGGGGCCCAGATTCAGGTAGCAATTGCGCCTGTGTAACCATAGTTACGCAGCGCAATTGCTTACTTGCCCCGGCGTAACGACTTCTTCTGATTCAGGAACCTCGTTACGCCGACTGCAGCCTAAGATATGCGGGCATAAGGCTCTTATGCCCGCATATCTTAGGCTGCATTCTTACGCAGGCCGCTAGGTGGCGTTCCCGTAGTGGTCAGCGTATAGTATGCAAATTGCATACTAACGCCGATTCACAACCCTACGCGAGCCCTGCGTACGCAGTTTACGTCGTTTGCGTACGTCGGTTTTTGCGTAAGGCTGCCCCTGCTAATAGCAGGGGCAGCTAATGCTAAAGTATACCCGTCATTCCCGTGTCGCAAAGTTTAAATTTTATGTCGTTTGCGTAAGTGAATCGTGAATGGCGCTGGACGCCATTCACGTTCACTTTGAAGCAAATGAGGTCCTTGCGACGTCATTTACCGCAATGCACGTCGGGAAAGTTTCCCGACGGAGCATGCGCACTACGCTCGGCGCGGGAACGCGCCCAATTTAAATGATCCACGCCCCCTACGGGATCATTTAAATTACGCGCCCTTACGCCGGGCAGTTTTCCGGAGCGCACACGCAATTTACGGAGCTACTACTCCATGAATCGAGCGTAGCGCAGGAAATTTACGGAGGCGCAGTGTTAAAACGGTACACTCCGTAAGAAAGGGGCAAGTCGTACCTGAATCTACCCCAGGGCTTTTTTTCTCAAACAATAGGTGCCGGAACTCAACCACGACCCCCCAAAACCCCTCCCCCTACACACACACACACCCTCCAAATCACATCAAATAGTGGGTGTGGTCAGTCAAGGGTCTTAAAGGGGCATTAACCACTTACGACCCGGACCATTATGCCGGTTAAGGACTTTGCCCCTTTTTGCGATTCGGCACTGCGTCGCTTTAACTGACAATTGCGCGGTCGTGCGACGTGGCTCCCAAACAAAATTGGCGTCCTTTTTTCCCCACAAATAGAGCTTTCTTTTGGTGGTATTTGATCACCTCTGCGGTTTTTATTTTTTGCGCTATAAACAAAAATAGAGCGACAATTTTGAAAAAAATGCAATATTTTTTTACTTTTTGCTATAATAAATATCCCTCAAAAATATATAAAAAAAATGTTTTTCAGTTTAGGCCGATACGTATTCGTAAAAAAAATCGCAATAAGCATTTATCGGTTGGTTTGCGCAAAATTTATAGCGTTTACAAAATAGAGAATAGTTTTATTGCATTTTTATTAATCATTTTTATGGCGGCGATCAGCGTTTTTTTTTTTTTTTTTCGTGACTGCGACATTATGGCGGACACTTCGGACACTTTTGAAACCATTGTCATTTTCACAGCGAAGAGTGCTATAAAAATGCACTGTTACTGTGAAAAAAATGACAATTGCAGTTTGGGAGTTAACCACTAGGGGGCGCTGTAGGGGTTATGTGTGACCTCATGTGTGTTTCTAACTGTAGGGGGGCGGGGCTGGACGTGTGACATCATTGATCGCCTTTCCCTATATCAGGGAACAGACGATCACTGACATCGCCACAGTGAAGAACGGGGAAGCTGTGTTCACACTCACCTCTCCCCGTTCTTCAGCTCCGGGGACCGATCGCGGGACACCGGCGGCGATCGGGGCCGTGGGTCCCGTGGGCGCGGTCACGGAGCTTCGTACCGGGTCGCGAGCGCGCCGCCGGTCGCGCGCTCGCGACCCCATGGCTGGGCCTTAAGGAGACACGTACAGGTACGTGCCTGTACCCGGCCGTGCCATTCTGCCGACGTGTATCGGCGTGAAGGGGTCCTTAAGTGGTTAAAGCCCCAAGTGTCCCCCCCCTTTTTTCAGTCATCTCTGTGTTATGTTTGTTTGGGATTTTGTTTTGTAGGTTCTTTTTTCACTATAAAGTATTTTTATTACTTCATAATAACAGAATGTGATAATTCTATGTACTGTGTATACAGGGCTTTTTTTCTCAAACAATAGGTGCCGGAACTCAAACACGACCCCCCCCCCAAAACCCCTCCCCCTACACACACACACCCTCCAAATCACAAATAGTGGGTGTGGTCAGTCAAGGGTCTTAAAGGGGCATTAAAGTGGTGTAAACCCCAATTTTTTTGGGCTGGCACAATGTATGTGGGGGGTGGCATCCCTTTACACGTGCTCTGGGCTGCCCCTGCTCTAGATGTTTTATGGCATGATAGATTGCATAGGATACACAGCCCCTGTCCCTTCCTGCGCCTCAGTAGTCCGTCTACAGATGTGATGTAGAATGAGATGTACAAAGAGCCCGTTCACACTGAGAGTGCGGGGGCGTCAGCGGTAAAGAGCTGCTAGTTTCAGCGGCGCTTTACCGTCATAACCCCCACTAGCGGCCAAATGAAAGGTTCAAAGGTGCCAGTGCCGAAGCGATTTACAGGCACTGCCCATTGATTTCAATGGGCAGGGGTGCTTTAGAGGCGGTGTATTCACAGCTCCTAAAGCGCCTCAAAGAAGCTGGACGTCCTGCCAGTGTACCGCCCCAGTGTGAAAGCATTCGGGCTCTCACACTGGGTTTGCAGATGAGGCTTTTTTCAGGCGCTATTTTTAACGCTAAAGCACCTGAAAAATGATCCAGTGTGAAAAGGGTCTAATGGACCGTCTTCTGTACTATGTCTGCGGTCTCTGGCCGTCTCCTATATCATGTCTATAGTTTCTGACCGTCTCCTGTACTATGTCTGCAGTCTCTGATCATCTCCTGTACCATGTCTGCAGTCTTTGATCATCTCCTGTACTATGTCTGCAGTCTCTGACCATCTCCTGTACTGTGTCTGCAGTCTCTGACCATCTCCTGTACTATGTCTGCAGTCTCTGACCATCTCCTGTACTATGTCTGCAGTCTCTGACCCTCTCATGTACTATGTCTGCAGTCTCTGACCGTCTCCTGTATCATGTCTGCAGTCTCTGACCATCTCCTGTACTATGTCTGCAGTCTCTGACCATCTCCTGTACTATGTCTGCAGTCTCTGACCCTCTCATGTACTATGTCTGCAGTCTCTGACCGTCTCCTGTACTATGTCTGCAGTCTCTGATCATCTCCTGTACTATGTCTATAGTCTCTGACCGTCTCCTGTACTAAGTCTGCAGTCTCTGATCATCTCCTGTACTATGTCTGCAGTCTCTGACCGTCTCCTGTATCATGTCTGCAGTCTCTGACCATCTCCTGTATCATGTCTGTAGTATGTCTGGGGGTCTCTCTAACAGACTCTCTAACAGAAGCCCTCTCTGTGCCCATCAGAGAGACGCCCCCCTCCAGGTCCCAATAAAGTACTCTGCTTCTCTTCCTGTATTTTGTTTATTGTTAAGAGATCATGTAAGGATCCCGGGGTAACAAAGACTTTGTGGGGGGAGCATTTCTGTGGTTGAGTCGTTACCAAAGAAACATTTGTAAAGGGGAGGGGTTGGTAAATTGACCACACCCATGTGGGGGCGCCAGAAATATTTCTGCACCCAGGCGCCTGTCACCCTAGGATTAGCCCTGCTTCGACGCGCATCTCCAGATACGCCGTCGTATCTCTGCCTAGCGCCGTCGTATCTATGCGCCTGATTCTTAGAATCAGTTACGCATAGATATCCATTAGATCCGACAGGCGTAAGTCTCTTACGCCGTCGGATCTTAACTGCAATTTTTTTTTTTGCCCGCTAGGTGGCGCTTCCGTCGATTTCCCCGTCGAGTATGCAAATTAGCTAGATACGCGAATTCCCAAACGTACGCGCGGCCGACGCAGTAAAGTTACGACGTTTACGTTAGGCTTTTCCCGGCGCAAAGTTGCCCCTGGGTCTATGAGGTGCAGCCAATGTTAAGTATGGCCGTCGTTCCCGCGTCAAAAATTTAAAAATTGACGTTGTTTGCGTAAGTCGTCCGTGAATGGGGCTGGACGTCATTTACGTTCACGTCTAAACCAATGACGTCCTTGCGGCGTCATTTGGAGCAATGCACTCTGGGATATTTTAGGGACAAGACATGCGCAGTTCGTTTGGCATGGGGACGCGCTTCATTTAAATGAAACACGATTCAGAGAGAGTTACGCCGGCGTATCAGTAGATACGCCGTTGTAACTCTGAATCTGCGCCATCGTAAATTTAAGTGTATTTGTAACGGATCTATGCATGCTGCCGGGACAGTTATAATCTCATGCAGGGAGGACTACAAGGAACTGCATGGCTTGTCACAATTGGATGTACCACATTGTATTCTGAACTCAAAGGGTTAATTGGACAAAGGGTCTCTTTCATTGCTGAATGCTAATGTTCCCTTCGCATAGCTAATGAACTCTCTTTTATGTAGGTATCTCAAATTGAGATACACTTAAATCTAGCTAAGATACGACGGCGGGTGCCGCCATATCTTAGCTGTCTATTCAGGCCGGCCGCTAGGGGCGTGTATGCTGATTTACGCCTAGAATGCGTAAATCAGCGAGATACGCTTATTCACGAACGTACGCTTGCCCGTCGCAGTAAAGATACGCCATTTACGTAAGGCGTTTTCAGGCCTAAAGATATTCCACCAAAAAGATGGCGCAGCCAATGTTAAGTATGGACGTCGGAACCGCGTCCAATTTTTAAATTTTTACGTCGTTTGCGGAAGTCGTCCGTGAATGGGGCTGGGCGTATTTTACGTTCACGTCGCAAACCAATAAGTCTTTGCGGCGTAATTTGGAGCAATGCGCACTGGGATACGTCCACGGACGGCGCATGCGCCGTTCGTTCAAAACGTCAATCACGTCGGGTCACGATTCATTAGCATAAAACACGCCCACCTCTTCACAATTTGAATTAGGCGCGCTTACGCCGGCACATTTACGCTACGCCGCCGTAACTTAGGACGCAAGTGCTTTGTGAATACAGCACTTGCCTCTCTAACTTACGGCGGCGTAGCGCATATGAGATACGCTACGCCTGCCTAACGTTAGGCTCATCTACGTGAATCCAGCTATGAGTGTAGAGTTCAGGGGGGTTACATACAGAGTGTAGAGTTCAGGGGGGTTACACACAGAGTGTAGAGTTCAGGGGGGTTACACACAGAGTGTAGAGTTCAGGGGGGTTACACACAGAGTGTAGAGTTCAGGGGGGTTACACACAGAGTGTAGAGTTCAGGGCGTTACACACAGAGTGTAGAGTTCAGGGTGGTTACAAACAGAGTGTAGAGTTCAGGGGGGTTAGACACAGAGTGTAGAGTTCAGGGGGGTTACACACAGAGTGTAGAGTTCAGGGCGTTACACACAGAGTGTAGAGTTCAGGGTGGTTACAAACAGAGTGTAGAGTTCAGGGGGGTTAGACACAGAGTGTAGAGTTCAGGGGGGTTACACACAGAGTGTAGAGTTCAGGGGGGTTACATACAGAGTGTAGAGTTCAGGGGGGTTAGACACAGAGTGTAGAGTTCAGGGGGGTTAGACACAGAGTGTAGAGTTCAGGGGGGTTACACACAGAGTGTAGAGTTCAGGGGGGGTTACACACAGAGTGTAGAGTTCAGGGGGGGGGTTACACACAGAGTGTAGAGCTCAGGGGGGTTACACACAGAGTGTAGAGTTCAGGGGGGTTACACACAGAGTGTAGAGTTCAGGGGGGTTACACACAGAGTGTAGAGTTCAGGGGGGTTACACACAGAGTGTAGAGTTCAGGGGGGTTACACACAGAGTGGCAAGTGACACGCTGTAAAGTAGAAATGTTGTACTTTCATTCTTGAGTGTAGGGGCGTATATTGGGGCAAGCTTGTAGGGGCCCCACAGCATTACTTTTCCCAGGAGCCCATGATGCTATTAAGATGGCCCTGACCCTTCCCCTCCCAATCTGCACCCCTCCTCCGACAGGGTGCCCCCCCTTCACATATTTCCTCCATACCCCTTCTATCTTCTCCCACCCCTTCCTCCCCCCCCCCCCCCCCCCATAGACAGGTTACCTTTTCTCTTTGTTGCCAAGAACTGGAGCGATCGCTCCCTACGGGGACACGGCACAGAACAGATGTCATGCAAATCGTGTTTTAGATATATGAGGTACCAGGATGTTGATGTTTAGTACACAATGCAGCTCATTGTTCATTGTTTTCTCTGGAGCGATCATGTGTCCGAACGTCTGTCATTCATTGCCTTGTGTCCTAAGTAAGGAAATTGTAATAAATGTGAAAGTTCCTATTTAATTGCCTCCATCTGATGACCTCTTTGCCTTCAGCTGTTGTTTTTCTGACAATTGTTTTCCCGGTTTTAAATTTTTTACCCCTTAATATGTAAAGTGGTTGTTAACCCTTCATATCCCCAGTGAGGCGACTGGCCTCAGGTGATACACAGAGATGAAACATAAGTTGTACCTGTTTATCTGCAGTCTTCTTATCTCTACATCCATTCGAAGTTCTAAATCTGAATATCTAAGGCTTATCTGCAGGAAAATGGGGGCGGAGAGTCTCTCATGGCGTGGGGGGGGAGAGTGAGGTCGCGGCCTACCACACATTACACAACATTCCAACTCAGCTGAGAAGGGCCTAGCACTGCTTGCTGTTCATGAAGACATCTTTCCAGCATCAATCCGGCAGTCCGACAACCCACGCTCCGAGCTTCGCATCAGCGGATCCGCTGCAAGGATGCCTCTCCGGGAGTCGCTATTCGGAAGGGGCTGAATCAGTCTGGTCGTTGGTGAGAGTGCAACTGCCCACCTTTGCAAACCTTTCTCTGTTGCTTCTCTGGGACACTGTATACAGACAGCTTTACCTTGGGAATACGTTACTGCACTTCTATTTGAACACTGTACATAGACACCTTTAGCTTCATCCATTCCAAGAAATACCATTACCTTGTTACTGCACCTTATTGGATACAGTTAATGAGCTCCAACTGCCGGTTTGTTTTGTGGATACCAAAACAAAGATACCACGCGGGAAATTTAAAATTACGCTGGCGTATCAGTAGATACGCCGGCGTAATCCTTTTGTGGATCTACCCCACTGAGTTGTCTGACTTACTACTTCAAGGTGGTGCAAAGATGTCTGAACCCAGAGTGTCAGGTGGGTTGGAATGTTTACAGGGTTAAGGTGATGCAGATGAGCAAGTAAATCCAAGCAGTCCCCAAGGGGGCCGTCCAACACCAGTGTAGCGCCCTGGGGTTTAATCAGAGAGCTCCTCACCAAACTCCTTGTCAGGAGTAGCTACTGCAGTTAATTACTATCGATCCATCGGCTTCTCCCTAAGTTTAGCCTGGTTGTACTTCCCTATTCTACCACTAGGTGGCCGGGCACTTGGAGGTATTTGATTGAGAAGGACAACTCAGGGTCAGGTTACGGTTATATGGGGTATCTCAGCCAATGACCAGTGATTTTGTTGAATCCCTTGGCCTGCTGGGAGAGCCTATATATTCGGGGGAGGTCAGGTGATCCAAGTTCTTGTGTGCCACCCAGACCTCCGTCTGGGTGGATGTGTGCCATTTTTGCCCCGGGCTGCTAGGCCAGAGATTGGGCCTATCCCAAGGGCATCAGGCTGCCAGGCTTTGTGAGGGCCTATCCTGAAGTCAGAGAGCAGCGCAGGGTTTGGACTACGGCTTGCAGTCCAACCAGAAGTGACGGTTCTGCCGGCCGGAGAACTTGTCGCGGTCGGAGGTAGAAGGGAAGTTGTCACCACGAAGGGACCAACCAGCTTTACCGGGGACGACAGTGAGTAGCTGAAGCAAGTACGGGAGCAGAATTCTTACCGAAGGGGAACAGTGGAGAATCTGAAAAAATTAAGGTGGTGATCAAGTCAGGGACCCAACCAGGGGAGGCGACGCTTGCAGAGCAGCCTTGTGTGCCAAACTAGGGACCGAGCCGGTCAGCAGGGGTGAAGCTTGAAAGTATCCAAAGTGCCAAGTCAGGGACCCAGCAGGGAAGTGGGGGTGACCCTTGAGGGAGATACCACCGCAAAAGCCTTAAGGAGCTCACGGGATTCAGAGAGTCCAGTGAGAGACCCGGAGCTCAAGGGGCTGAAGAACTACAAGGAGAAGTCGTAGTACAGCTCAGAGAACTGTTACTTTGAGTTAGAAACTGTTTAAGTGCTGTGACCATAAGAGAGAGGAATCCGGCACGTGCAGAAGTGGCACCTTGCTGGGGCCTTTCCCTGTACGGCTGTCCTGTTGAAATCTGGGAGTCTGCCAATTGAAATTGCAACTACTTAAGGGTGTCCTGGCCCTAACCCTCTCTCCCTTGCAAAATATAAAAAGGACTGTCAGAGAAATAAAAACTCTTTTACATCTGAGAAGTGTCTGGCGCCTAGGGTTGTCCCGATACTGATACTAATATCGGTATCGATACCGAGCATTTGCCCGAGTACTTGTACTCGGGCAAATGCTCCAAAGCTTCACCCGATACCTGGACAGTCAGGGTGATCAGTGCTGTGGGGGAGTTACAAGCACTGATCACCGCTGACTGTCCTCGTATCCTCCTCCAGCCCCCCTCCATTCTGCTGCTGTCCCCCTCCGTGTTGCCGTCTCCCCCCGTGTCCCCCTCCATACTGCCATCTCCCTCCATGCTGCCGTCTCCCTCCATGTCCCCTTCTGTGCTGCCGTCTCCCTCTGTGCTGCCGTATCCCTCTGTGTCCCCCTCTGTGCTGCCGTCTCCCTCCGTGTCTCCCTCTGTGCTGCCGTCTCCCTCCGTGTCCCCCTCCATACTACCATCTCCCTCCGTGTCCCCTCCGTGCTGCCGTCTCCCTCCATGCTGCCGTCTCCCTCTGCGCTGCCGTCTCCCTCCGTGTCTCCCTCCGTGCTGCCGTCTCCCTCTGCGCTGCCGTCTCCCTCTGTGTCCCCCTCTGTGCTGCTGTCTCCCTCTGTGTCCCCCTCTGTGCTGCCGTCTCCCTCCGTGTCCCCCTCTGTGCTGCCGTCTCCCTCCGTGTCCCCCTCTGTGCTGCCGTCTCCCTCCGTGTCTCCCTCTGTGCTGCCATCTCCCTCCGTATTCAAATCCATACTGCCATCTCCCTCCGTGTCTCCCTCTGTGCTGCCGTCTCCCTACGTGGCCCCCTCCATACTGCTATCTTCCTCCGTGTCCCCTTCCGTGCTGCCGTCTCCCTCCATGCTGCCGTCTCCCTCCGTGTCCCCCTCTGTGCTGCCGTCTCCCTCCGTGTCTCCCTCTGTGCTGCCATCTCCCTCCGTATTCAAATCCATACTGCCATCTCCCTCCGTGTCTCCCTCTGTGCTGCCGTCTCCCTACGTGGCCCCCTCCATACTGCTATCTTCCTCCGTGTCCCCTTCCGTGCTGCCGTCTCCCTCCATGCTGCCGTCTCCCTCCGTGTCCCCCTCTGTGCTGCCGTCTCCCTCCGTGTCTCCCTCTGTGCTGCCGTCTCCCTCCGTGTCTCCCTCCATACTGCCATCTCCCTCCGTGTCTCCCTCCGTGCTGCCGTCTCCTTCCGTGCTGCCGTCTCCCTCCGTGCTGCTGTCTCCCTCCGTGTCCCCCTCCATACTGCCATCTCCCTCCGTGCTGCCGGCTCCCTCCGTGTCTCCCTCTGTGCTGCCGTCTCCCTCCGTGTCTCCCTCTGTGCTGCCGTCTCCCTCCGTGTCTCCCTCCATACTGCCATCTCCCTCCGTGTCTTCCTCCGTGCTGCCGTCTCCCTCCGTGCTGCTGTCTCCCTCCGTGTCCCCCTCCATACTGCCATCTCCCTTCGTGCTGCCGGCTCCCTCCATACTGTCATCTCCCTCTGTGTCTCCCTCTGTGCTGCCGTCTCCCTCCGTGCTGCCGTCTCCCTCCGTGTCCCCCTCCATACTGCCATCTCCCTCCATGTCCCCCTCCATACTGCCATCTCCCTCCGTGTCTCCCTCCTTGCTGCTGTCTCCCTCCATGCTGCCGTCTCCCTCCGTGTCCCCTTCCATACTGCCATCTCCCTCCGTGTCCCCCTCCTTGCTGCTGTCTCCTTCCGTGCTGCCGTCTCCCTCCGTGTCCCCTTCCATACTGCCATCTCCCTCCGTGTCCCCCTCCTTGCTGCTTTCTCCCTCCGTGCTGCCGTGTCTTTTTCCATGTTGCTTCGTGTCCCCCTCTGTGCTGCCGTGTCCCCCTCCATGCTGCCATGCCCCCCTCTGGCTCCTACCTTTTCCGAATGGACAGAGTCAGTGATCACTGACTCTGTCCATTCACATAACTGAAACGTTTCAGTTTATGAATGAGGAGGAGCCGCTGTCTTCTCTCCATTCATTTTCAGTGCAGCTGAGACTGCTGAGAAAGGGACTGGGGAATCTGTGTCCTTAGTCCCTTTCTCTGTCTCAAAGGGGAGATGTCAGAGGTCTGTTAAGACCAAAGACCCCCAACAGGGCTGATTAAAAAAATTAAAAAAAGGAATTGCAATAAATAATAAAAAAAAATTAATTGTAAAAAAATTAATAAAAAACACAGTGACAATGTCCATTCCACCCACCCCTTAAAAAAAGAAAGCATTGTAAAAAATAAATTATAATAATTAAACAAATTGTAAAAAATAAAAAATAAAAAAAAATGAAAAAATATAAATAAAAAAAAGACTGACACATGTGCCACTGTCACATGAGAGTCCTTGATATAAAGTATCGGTACTTGTACTCGGTCCTAAAAAAGTGGTATCGGGACAACCCTACTGGCGCCCAATGACTTTTACCATCTTTGCACCCACTATGCCTCACAACCCTCTACATATTGAAGGATGTCAGTTATCTTTGGCCTTGAAGGTCCTCATTAGAATGGAGGAGGTCAGAGATTCTGCCACACCAGGATTGGGGTTCAGGGTCACAGGATACCCCAAAGACGATCAGTAACAATGATACTTCGATCTTATTTACCTATAGCCCCTTTCTAAAGCTATCAGAAATTGGCCAATATAATTAGGACCTTGCAACCATCGGTTCATAACATCAATTCTGGCACTTAGTTCCCTTCCGGCACTTATAGAACTATTAGTCCCCAGCAGGATCTTTGCTCCCATAAGCTGTCTGCTACCCAGCATCCACATGGAGATCCCTAGTGAGGGAGATAACATGATCCCTCTCCAGACCCAAGACTTCAGTGCAGTGCCCTCAAAAACACGTAACCCTCCAGGAATCCTCCCGTAGGCTCTCAGCCCAACAGCTGCTGAGGCCAAGACTGTAGATTCTTTTGTAGATTGTCTCAGTGGAGCTTGCTCCAGGGGCAACAGCCCCATGAGAACCCAGAGCCCTCCTTGGAGGGAAAAGAACACTTTACTTATACACATTTATCATCTCCCCAGCCACTTTCTGGATGCCTCCTTTCACCATAAAATGATACTTGGTTCTGTATTCCATAAAAGGGGCTCTAATTGGAGGTGGGTAGGAGGGTGGAACCAAGGAACAGTGATCGGAGGTGGGTAGGAGGGTGGAACCAAGGAACAGTGATTGGAGGTGGGTAGGAGGGTGGAACCAAGGAACAGTGATCAGAGGTGGGTAGGAGGGTGGAACCAAGGAACAGTGATCAGAGGTGGGTAGGGGGTGGAACCAAGGAACAGTGATCGGAGGTGGGTAGGAGGGTGAAACCAAGGAACAGTGACTGGAGGTGGGTAGGAGGGTGGAACCAAGGAACAGTGATTGGAGGTGGGTAGGAGGGTGGAACCAAGGAACAGTGATCGGAGGTGGGTAGGAGGGTGAAACCAAGGAACAGTGACTGGAGGTGGGTAGGAGGGTGGAACCAAGGAACAGTGATCGGAGGTGGGTAGGAGGGTGGAACCAAGGAACAGTGATCGGAGGTGGGTAGGAGGGTGGAACCAAGGAACAGTGATCGGAGGTGGGTAGGAGGGTGGAACCAAGGAACAGTGATCGGAGGTGGGTAGGAGGGTGGAACCAAGGAACAGTGATCGGAGGTGGGTAGGAGGGTGAAACCAAGGAACAGTGACTGGAGGTGGGTAGGAGGGTGGAACCAAGGAACAGTGATCGGAGAAGGAAAATCACCGCTCAAAGGTGGGTCTGCTATAGGGTCATACACAGGTGTAGGATTCCAAGGGTGCTGGCAGTGCACTAGGCAAGCATTGGCGTAAAATGAAGGATGGATGGCCGCACTCCAAACCAAACAGGTTTGTAACGGCTACCCACTGGTAGTGAGGGTCTCAGCCGTTGGAGACGTCCTTTTTGCTGACAAGTTATGATATGCAGGTACCGCCGGTATATCCCATCGAACGCCCTTCCAAGAAACGAGACGTGCTACGTTTGAAGGGTCAAGCAGACTGACTTTATTTGGCATATTTCACCTGCTTATATCTGCTTACAACTGTTACAAGAACAATGACATCTCCTTGAATTAATCACTTGGCCAGTTTCTAGCCGCTTCGGCACCGCACCCCACTTAACATTTTCTGGCCAGGCACATTCCTTTCTCAATAGAATTCAATTAACCTTTAAAACAATTATCACTCACACATAATCCCCATCAGCATACACCTCACAGGGGGGCTGTTTACCTGCACACAAGAGAGAGTTCATTATCTATGCGAAGGGAACATTAGCATTCAGCAATGAAAAGAGACTTGTCCAATTAACCCTTTGAGCTCAGAATACAATGTGGTACATCCAATTGTGACAAGCCATGCAGTTCCTTGTAGTCCCCCTGCACGAAGATTATAACTGTCCCGGCAGCATGCATATGTCCGTTACACTACTCCCCCTTTGTGGAACACTCCGGCAGACCCGGATTGATCTTTTTCGGATCAACTTGGGGATGTCCGGTCTGCTGTTAGGGTAAAAGTTCAGTTTGCCTGGACAGGCCGTCGGCATTCCCATTGAATCTGCCAGGGCGGTATTGGATAGAAAAATTGTAGGGTTGTATGGCCAAGCTCCATCTTAGCAAGCGCCCATTATCTCCGGCTACTCGGTTCAGCCATACTAGTGGGTTATGGTCCGTGATCAGGGTGAATTCCTGACCATACAGGTAGGGTGTGAGCTTCTTTAAAGCCCAAACCAGGGCTAAACATTCCTTTTCCACTGCCGCGTAGCTCACTTCCCTGGGTATTAGTTTTCTACTCAGGTATGCAACAGGGTGTTCTCCCCCATCCTCCCCGATCTGGCTTAGAACTGCCCCCAGTCCATAAATGGACGCATCTGTATGAACGACAAATCTTTTGTTAGGGACGGAGGCAGATAGGACAGGTGCGTTGATCAATGCTTGTTTCAAGGTTTGGAATGCTGTTTCACAGGCAGGAGACCACAGGACTACTCTAGGCAAATTCTTTTTGGTCAAATCCGTCAGGGGTTTAGCAATGGTACTGTAGTCAGGGACAAATTTTCTGTAATACCCCTCTGTCCCTAGAAATGCCAGTACCTGGGTCTTAGTGTGGGGAGTTGGCCAATTGGCTACAGCCTCAACCTTAGCGGGTTCTGGTCGTTGTTTCCCACACCCCACTCTGTGTCCCAAGTACTGGACTTCTGCCATCCCGAAATTACATTTTTCTGGCTTCAGGGTTAGGCCGGCGGCCCTAATCTGATCCAGTACAGCCTCAACATGCCTCAAGTGTTCCCCCCAAGTCTCACTATAGATCGCAATATCATCCAGGTACGCGCAAGCGAAATCCTGGAAGCCATCAAGGAGGCGGTCCACTAAGCGCTGAAATGTGGCTGGGGCGTTCTTCATCCCAAATGGCATGACCTTGAACTGGAATAAGCCAAATGGGGTGACAAATGCCGACTTAGGGATAGCCTCCTTGGACAGGGGAATCTGCCAATACCCTTTGAACAGATCGGTTGTGGTCAGATAACGTCCCCTGGCAATACGATCTAATAGCTCGTCTACTCGGGGCATGGGGTAGGCATCGGTCACGGTTCTGTCATTGAGGCGTCTGTAATCGACACAGAATCGGGTTGTTCCGTCCTTTTTGGGTACTAGGACAACGGGCGAGGCCCAGGGGCTGTCAGATGGTTCTATGATCCCCAGTCTTAACATTTCTTGTATTTCCTTCCTCATCTCCTCTTTTACTGCCTCAGGGATTCTGTAGGGAGTCTGTCTGAGCGGGTTTTGTCCTGGGGTCTCTACGTAGTGAGTCGCTAAGAGAGTGTACCCGGGCTCCTGGGAAAATGTCAGTCCTTTCTCAGTTATCAATTGTCGCATCTGTCCCTTTTCTGCGGGAGGTAACCGCTCCCCTAGCTGTATCGTATTGAGCAGAGTCTTAGGTTCCGAATCTGCTAATAGATCTGGGATGGGTAAGCTGTCAGGGTCTTCAGTGGCTGGAATACATATGGCTGCTACATCCTCTGGTCTTTCCTGATACTCTTTTAATAAGTTTACATGAAAGGACTTCTGGACCCTTTCATCTTGGCTGCTGGCGATTACATATGTAGTATCGCAGACTTGCGCTACCACTTTGTAAGGGCCCTGCCATGAGGTCTGGAGCTTATTCCCTTTGACAGGCCTAAGCACCAGCACCTTCTGGCCCACTTGAAACGTTCTCTGACGGGCGCCCCGGTCGTACCAGTGTTTCTGTCGTCCCTGGGCTGCTTGGAGATGGTCCCGTGCCATCCGAGCTAAATGTTCCATGCGGTCCCGCATTTCCAGCACATATGGCACAATGGGGACACCTTCATGTTCTGTCTCGCCCTCCCAGTGCTCCCGGATGAGGTCGAGGGGGCCTCGCACTCTCCGTCCATAGAGCAGCTCGAAGGGAGAGAACCCTGTGGATTCCTGCGGTACCTCTCGATAGGCAAACAAGAGGTGCGGCAAAAATCGCTCCCAGTCTCTGTATTCCGCCGTAAAGGTCCGCAGCAATTGCTTGAGGGTACCATTAAAGCGTTCACAGAGACCGTTGGTCTGAGGGTGGTACGGTGAACTAAGCAGGGTCTTAATACCGCAGACCTTCCATAACTGTTGGGTTAGATCTGCAGTAAACTGGGTCCCTCGGTCGGACAGGATTTCCTGAGGGAACCCCACTCGGGTGAATATCCCGACGAGCGCACTGGCAACAGTGTCCGCCTGAATATTCGTCAGAGCGACGGCCTCCGGGTAGCGGGTAGCATAGTCTACTACGGTAAGAATGTATTTCTTACCTGAGGGACTGGGGTTAGGTAGAGGTCCCACTAGGTCGACTGCTACCCTGCTAAACGGTTCCTCGATCACGGGCATAGGTGACAGTCGAGCCTTAGGGTGGTCCCCTCTTTTTCCTACCCGTTGGCATACGTCACAGGTGCTGCAGTAACGTCGCACATCCTTCGAGATCCCCGGCCAAAAGAAAGTCTGGGTGATCCTGTAGGTGGTGCGGTTACCCCCTAGGTGCCCTGCCAACGGAATGTCGTGGCCGATTCGGAGAAGTTCCAACCGGTACTTTCTGGGTACCACTAGTTGGCGCTTTTGCGAAGGGACACCGCCTCTCTTTCTGCCTTCAGTCAATCTGTATAACCTGTCACCCTCCCATATAAAACGTTCCCGCTCATCCCCTCTACTGTCTGCTAATTCTCGATACTTTTGAAGGGTGGAGTCCTCCCTAGTTTCCCTCCCAAATTCCTCTGGGGTGTCCCAAGCTATGGGTCTCTCTACCGTAGTGGGGTTACATGTCGGTTCTTGGCTTACCTGGGTCTCCTGGCCTGTTGTAGGATCATCTGTGATACGGGTCTGTGAGCGGGTGGTCACGGGGCAAGCTGCATCAGGTGTAGGTAGATAAGCCGAAGTCAGAGGGCCAATGTCGTTGCCCAGCACAACCTCGGCCGGTAGGTTGTCCATGATACCAACGGTGGTCTTTCCTGACCCGACTCCCCAGTCTAAGTGCACCCGGGCGGTGGGTAAGCGGAATACAGCGCCCCCTGCGACCCGGACGGCAACTGTACGAGTGGAGACGTTCTCTGGCTTTACCAGATGTTTTTGAACCAGAGTGATAGTGGCCCCGGTATCTCTTAAGCCTTGTGCTACTTGTCCATTCACCCGTACCTCCTGACGGTGATGCTGGCGGTTATCTGGAGAGGCAGCTTGTATTGGGTCTGCCTCATACAAAATTCCAAGACATTCCTCCGGGCCCCCCTCGGTCTCCAGGCAGTGGGCCGCAGAGGGACGTGATGGAGTGACTTCTGTGTTGGGTGTTGTACGTCTCCAATTGTTATTTGTAGCTCTTAGAGGGCAATAACGAGCAATATGTCCTGTGTTGCTGCAGTGATGGCACGTCACCCTAGACGAATCCCGGGGGTAGTTGCTAGGCCCCTGAGGACGTGGTGGGACTGGAGCCCGAAACTCTGGGCGTGGGGTGACGGTTGGAGTACGCGGTTCTACCTTCTGATCCAGCCGTGTAGTACCCTGGCTTACTTTCCTTGTCTCCGCGTACTCATCTGCTAGCCGAGCCGCCTCGTTTAAGTTAGCGGGACGGCGATCTCGTACCCAGTCTTGTATGTCTGCGGCCAGGTCCTGGAAGAAATGTTCCATTAGGAACAGCTGCAATACTTCCTCCCCGGTGTTGGCCTTGCACCCTTGGACCCAAAGGGATGCCACCCTTTGTAACTGGTTGGCCCATTCCATGTGGGAGTCCACAGCCATCTTCTTGGACTCCCGGAAGCGCCGGCGGTAGGCTTCTGGAGTTACGGCGTATCGGGTTAGCAGCGCCTTTTTAACTTGCTGGTATTGTAAAATATCCTCTGGGGCGAGAGCCCGAAAGGCTTCATTGGCTTTGCCCGACAATTTCCCCGACAAAATAGTGACCCATTGGTCTGGTGGTACCTGGTGTAGTGAGCACTGCCTCTCAAAGTCCGCCAAATATCCATCGATTTCCTCCTCCCTTTCTACAAAAGCTTTAAATGCAGTGAACGGTATTTTCTTTCCTGTAGCAGCAGGTGGGGGGGTAGGAACTGCAGGTGTAATGGGCTGTCTCGCTCTTACCAGTTCCAGTTCTTGTCCCCTCTTCGTTTGTATTTCTTCCCTTGCTTCCCGGAACAGCTGGTTGATTAGTTCCACGGACGTTTCTGGATACAAGGATAATCTCAGTAATTACATCTTCTTTGCTGAACGGTGCAAGGGGCTCCGTTCCTTCCATGGATCCATCCATTTCGTCCAGCTCCAGCAGGTCAGCTATCAGCTCCCTCCGTGGTCTGTTGCTGGCGCTCCTACCACGACTCTCCAATAGATCTTTTAGTGTGGATCTTTTCAGCCTGGCGTACTGCGACTCCATTCAGAACTTGTTCTTTGGATAAAAGGACCATCCCACTGCTGCCACCAATGTAACGGCTACCCACTGGTAGTGAGGGGTATCGGCCGTTGGAGACGTCCTTTTTGCTGACAAGTTATGATATGCAGGTACCGCCGGTATATCCCATCGAACGCCCTTCCAAGAAACGAGACGTGCTACGTTTGAAGGGTCAAGCAGACTGACTTTATTTGGCATATTTCACCTGCTTATATCTGCTTACAACTGTTACAAGAACAATGACATCTCCTTGAATTAATCACTTGGCCAGTTTCTAGCCGCTTCGGCACCGCACCCCACTTAACATTTTCTGGCCAGGCACATTCCTTTCTCAATAGAATTCAATTAACCTTTAAAATAATTATCACTCACACATAATCCCCATCAGCATACACCTCACAGGGGGGCTGTTTACCTGCACACAAGAGAGAGTTCATTATCTATGCGAAGGGAACATTAGCATTCAGCAATGAAAAGAGACTTGTCCAATTAACCCTTTGAGCTCAGAATACAATGTGGTACATCCAATTGTGACAAGCCATGCAGTTCCTTGTAGTCCCCCTGCACGAAGATTATGACTGTCCCGGCAGCATGCATATGTCCGTTACAAGGTTGTCTTTATTTAAACGAACAGCAAAAACATACCAGATCACAGCAACAGAAACAGGAGGATAATTCTGTTGCTGTGATCTGGTATGTTTTTGCTGTTTGTTTAAATAAAGACAACCTGTTTGGTTTGGAGTGCGGCCATCCATCCTTCATTTTACGCTAATGAACCAGAAGATACCCGGGGTATCGGAAATATGGAAAGTGACATAGTGGTACCCAGAAGATAACCCGGGGTAATAGAAATATGGAAAGTGACATAGTGGTAACCAGAAGATACCCCGGGTATCGGAAATATGGAAAGTGACATAGTGGTACCCAGAAGATAACCCGGGGTATCAGAATAATGGAAAGTGACATAGTGATAACCAGAAGATACCCCGGGTATCGGAAATATGGAAAGTGACATAGTGGTACCCAGAAGATAACCCGGGGTAATAGAAATATGGAAAGTGACATAGTGGTAACCAGAAGATAACCCGGGGTATCAGAAATATGGAAAGTGACATAGTGGTACCCAGAAGATAACCCGGGGTATCAGAAATATGGAAAGTGACATAGTGGTAACCAGAAGATAACCCGGGGTATTAGAAATATGGAAAGTGACATAGTGGTAACCAGAAGATAACCCGGGGTATCGGAAATATGGAAAGTGACAGAGTGGTAACCAGAAGATACCCCGGGGTATCGGAAATATGGAAAGTGACATAGTGGTACCCAGAAGATAACCCAGGTATCAGAAATATGGAAAGTGACATAGTGGTAACCAGAAGATAACCTGGGGTATCGGAAATATGGAAAGTGACATAGTGGTAACCAGAAGATAACCCGGGTATCAGAAATATGGAAAGTGACATAGTGGTAACCAGAAGATAACCCGGGTATCAGAAATATGGAAAGTGACATAGTGGTAACCAGAAGATAACCCGGGGTATCGGAAATATGGAAAGTGACAGAGTGGTAACCAGAAGATACCCCGGGGTATCGGAAATATGGAAAGTGACATAGTGGTACCCAGAAGATAACCCAGGTATCAGAAATATGGAAAGTGACATAGTGGTAACCAGAAGATAACCCGGGTATCGGAAATATGGACAGTGACATAGTGGTAACCAGAAGATAACCCGGGGTATCGGAAATATGGAAAGTGACATAGTGGTAACCAGAAGATAACCCGGGGTATCGGAAATATGGAAAGTGACAGAGTGGTAACCAGAAGATAACCCGGGGTATCGGAAATATGGAAAGTGACAGAGTGGTAACCAGAAGATACCACGGGGTATGACAAATAATGAAAGTCCCAGGGTGGCAGCCCAAAGGTAACCTGTAGTTTTCCCGAATATAACAAGGCCCAGGATGGTAACCTGAAGATAACAGAACACCTGTGATTTCCCAAATGGGTAAACACGCCCTTTCTTGGGCATACGATATAACACACTCCATGTGAATGAGGTCTAAATCTTCTTTTAAACCATGAGGAGATCTGTAAAGGAATAGGAAATCCTTTCCATTATATGATATTGTGGTATGAAGGTATTTCATCTACTATAGATCTTCTGTGTATAGAGATGCCGTATTGTCTCCATCGCCCTGATTGTGCAACTGAGACTGAGGGCTTATTGTTATTTCCAAACTCACCCCCTCCCCTCCCCTGATTGCCCCATAGACCTCCGCCCGGCTTATACTGCCTGGAATTTGTGTTGTAATGACTGGTAGTACATGGAGTGCTCTGTATTGTGTGTAAATATAATAAATACCTGAGAATGATTTAATCTCATGAGTAAATATAAGAAGAGAAAGCCGCATTGAGTAATGTCCCCCCCCTCCCCCCCCCCAACACAAACAGAGAGTATTAGAGAGATAAGAATCCCTGACCATGTGACCTGAGAGCCGATTCCCGGTAAACACCGTGAGATGTCCTCCTGATATCGGCACACTTTGTAATTTCCCAGCTGAGCCAGGAAAACACTGCAGAGGGAACATGGAGATCATTCCACCAACAAATACAATTCATTTTTATTTCATAGTAATAAAAATGTATTTATATACAGAACATCTCTCTCTATAGAAATGACCCCTTCATTAGTCCCGTCTATTTCTCCCTCACATTGGGAGAAGAGTGAAGGGCCACATCCGGCCCCCCGGGGGCAGTTTGGAGACCACTGCCATTAATCGTAGGAGATATCTTGTGTTGGATTTGTAGCATATGCAGCTGGGGAGTCACTAAAGGTAAAGCTGGCCACACCACACATGGATCGAAATTTGACCAGTTTTGGAGGGATGGGCCATATTTCCATCCATGTACAGTATGGGCAGGCTGGTTTTTACAGAAGTCGGTCCAGCCATGCGATATTCCTCCTCTTGATCATCACTGCCTGTAGGTGGGGTACAGCGCGGTGCGACGGCAATAACATACACAGTCTAGGTGCAATGCAAAGAACCTGTATTAAAGTAAGGCAAAGACAGTTCACAATTAGGGAGCCGAACACCCCCCAGTTCGGTTCGCACCAGAACATGCAAACGGGCAAAAAATCTATTTAAACATCCGAACCCCGTTAAAGTCTATGGGAAAGGAACATGAAAAATCAAAAGTGATAATTTTAATGGTTAATATGCAAGTTTTTGTCATAAAAAAGTGTTTGGGTACCCTTTGGGGACCCGGGTCCTGCCCCAGGGGAGTGTTTGGGGACCCGGATTCTGCCCCAGGGGAGTGTTTGGGGACCCGGGTCCTGCCCCAGGGGAGTGTTTGGGGACCCGGATTCTGCCCCAGGGGAGTGTTTGGGGACCCGGGTCCTGCCCCAGGGGAGTGTTTGGGGACCCGGATTCTGCCCAAGGGGAGTGTTTGGGGACCTGGGTCCTGCCCCAGGGGAGTGTTTGGGGACCCGGGTCCTGCCCCAGGGGAGTGTTTGGGGACCCGGATTCTGCCCCAGGGGAGTGTTTGGGGACCCGGGTCCTGCCCCAGGGGAGTGTTTGGGGACCCGGATTCTGTCCCAGGGGAGTGTTTGGGGACCCGGGTCCTGCCCCAGGGGAGTGTTTGGGGACCCGGATTCTGCCCCAGGGGAGTGTTTGGGGACCCGGGTCCTGCCCCAGGGGAGTGTTTGGGGACCCGGATTCTGCCCCAGGGGAGTGTTTGGGGACCCGGGTCCTGCCCCAGGGGAGTGTTTGGGGACCCGGATTCTGCCCAAGGGGAGTGTTTGGGGACCTGGGTCCTGCCCCAGGGGAGTGTTTGGGGACCCGGGTCCTGCCCCAGGGGAGTGTTTGGGGACCCGGATTCTGCCCCAGGGGAGTGTTTGGGGACCCGGGTCCTGCCCCAGGGGAGTGTTTGGGGACCCGGATTCTGTCCCAGGGGAGTGTTTGGGGACCCGGGTCCTGCCCCAGGGGAGTGTTTGGGGACCCGGGTCCTGCCCCAGGGGAGTGTTTGGGGACCCGGGTCCTGCCCCAGGGGAGTGTTTGGGGACCCGGATTCTGCCCCAGGGGAGTGTTTGGGGACCCGGGTCCTGCCCCAGGGGAGTGTTTGGGGACCCGGATTCTGCCCCAGGGGAGTGTTTGGGGACCCGGGTCCTGCCCCAGGGGAGTGTTTGGGGACCCGGATTCTGCCCCAGGGGAGTGTTTGGGGAGTGTTTGGGGACCCGGATTCTGCCCAAGGGGAGTGTTTGGGGACCCGGGTCCTGCCCCAGGGGAGTGTTTGGGGACCCGGGTCCTGCCCCAGGGGAGTGTTTGGGGACCCGGGTCCTGCCCCAGGGGAGTGTTTGGGGACCCGGGTCCTGCCCCAGGGGAGTGTTTGGGGACCCGGATTCTGCCCCAGGGGAGTGTTTGGGGACCCGGGTCCTGCCCCAGGGGAGTGTTTGGGGACCCGGATTCTGTCCCAGGGGAGTGTTTGGGGACCCGGGTCCTGCCCCAGGGGAGTGTTTGGGGACCTGGGTCCTGCCCCAGGGGAGTGTTTGGGGACCCGGGTCCTGCCCCAGGGGAGTGTTTGGGGACCCGGATTCTGCCCCAGGGGAGTGTTTGGGGACCCGGGTCCTGCCCCAGGGGAGTGTTTGGGGACCCGGGTTCTGCCCCAGGGGAGTGTTTGGGGACCCGGGTCCTGCCCCAGGGGAGTGTTTGGGGACCCGGATTCTGCCCCAGGGGAGTGTTTGGGGAGTGTTTGGGGACCCGGATTCTGCCCAAGGGGAGTGTTTGGGGACCCGGGTCCTGCCCCAGGGGAGTGTTTGGGGACCCGGGTCCTGCCCCAGGGGAGTGTTTGGGGACCCGGATTCTGCCCAAGGGGAGTGTTTGGGGACCCGGGTCCTGTCCCAGGGGAGTGTTTGGGGACCCGGGTCCTGCCCCAGGGGAGTGTTTGGGGACCTGGGTCCTGCCCAGGGGAGTGTTTGGGGACCTGGGTCCTGCCCCAGGGGAGTGTTTGGGGACTCGGATTCTGCCCCAGGGGAGTGTTTGGGGACCCGGGTCCTGCCCCAGGGGAGTGTTTGGTGACCCGGGTCCTGCCCTAGGGGAGTGTTTGTGGACCCGGGTCCTGCCCCAGGGGGAGTGTTTGGGGACCCGGGTCCTGCCCCAGGGGAGTTTTTGGGGACCCGGGTCCTGCCCCAGGAGAGTGTTTGGGGACCCGGGTCCTGCCCCAGGGGAGTGTTTGGGGACCCGGGTCCTGCCCCAGGGGAGTTTTTGGGGACCCGGGTCCTGCCCCAGGAGAGTGTTTGGGGACCCGGGTCCTGCCCCAGGGGAGTGTTTGGGGACCCGGGTCCTGCCCCAGGGGGAGTGTTTAGGGACCCGGGTCCTGCCCCAGGGGAGTGTTTGGGGACCCGGGTCCTGCCCCAGGGGAGTTTTTGGGGACCCGGGTCCTGTCCCAGGGGAGTGTTTGTGGACCCGGGTCCTGTCCCAGGAGAGTGTTTGTGGACCCGGGTCCTGCCCCAGGGGAGTGTTTGGGGACCCGGGTCCTGCCCCAGGGGGAGTGTTTAGGGACCCGGGTCCTGCCCCAGGGGGAGTGTTTGGGGACCCGGGTCCTGCCCCAGGGGAGTGTTTGGGGACCCGGGTCCTGCCCCAGGGGAGTTTTTGGGGACCCGGGTCCTGTCCCAGGGGAGTGTTTGGAGACCCGGGTCCTGTCCCAGGAGAGTGTTTGTGGACCCGGGTCCTGCCCCAGGGGAGTGTTTGGGGACCCGGGTCCTGCCCCAGGGGGAGTGTTTAGGGACCCGGGTCCTGCCCCAGGGGGAGTGTTTGGGGACCCGGGTCCTGCCCCAGGGGAGTGTTTGGGGACCCGGGTCCTGCCCCAGGGGGAGTGTTTAGGGACCCGGGTCCTGCCCCAGGGGAGTGTTTGGGGACCCGGGTCCTGCCCCAGGGGAGTTTTTGGGGACCCAGGTCCTGTCCCAGGGGAGTGTTTGGAGACCCGGGTCCTGTCCCAGGAGAGTGTTTGTGGACCCGGGTCCTGCCCCAGGGGAGTGTTTGGGGACCCGGGTCCTGCCCCAGGGGGAGTGTTTAGGGACCCGGGTCCTGCCCCAGGGGGAGTGTTTGGGGACCCGGGTCCTGCCCCATGGGGAGTGTTTGGGGACCCGGGTCCTGCCCCAGGAGACATGTATCTATGCAAAAAAAGTTTTAAAAACTGCTGTTTTTTCCTGAGCAGTGAATTTAATAATGCTAAACCACTTAAGCCCCGGACCAATATGCTGCTAAATGCCCAAAGGTGTTTTTACAATCCGGCACTGCGTCGCTTTAACAGACAATTGCCCGGTCGTGCGACGTGGCTCCCAAACAAAATTTGCGTCCTTTTCTTCTCACAAATAGAGCTTTCTTTTGATGGTATTTGATTGCCAGAGCGATTTTTATTTTTTGCGATATAAACGGAAAAAGACCGAAAATTTTGAAAAACAATTATATTTTCTACTTTTTGTTATGAGAAATCGAATAAACTAAATTTTAGTCAAACATTTAGGCCAAAATGTATTCAGCCACATGTCTTTAGTAATAGGATTGGCTGGGAGCGATCGCGAGGGGGTGGACGAAAACGAACAGCCGCCCCCTCATCCCGGATCGCTCCCAGAGGTAAGACGCCTGCCGCATGTAGCGGGGGGGTCCCGATCGGACCCCTGACCCTCACAAGAAGGCAGGGACGTACATGTGCGCCCATCTGCCTGTACATGCCATTCTCTGGATGTACATATACATGCGGCGGGCGTTAAGTGGTTAAAGTGAAACAATAAAAGTGAAATATTCCTTTAAATTTCGTATGTGGGGGGTGTCTATAATATGTCTGTAAAGTGGCGCATGTTTCCCATGCTTAGAACTGTCCCTGCACAAAGTGTAAGGAAAAAAAGTAATTTAAAATCACTGGCGGCTATTCGTGAATTGTCGGGTTGCGGCAATAAAGATCAAAGTCATTGAAAAAAATGTCAGGGGTTTTCCATAATATTCATACCAGACCCAAAGGGCCTGGTAATGGACTGTGGGGAGGCCATTCCATTTTTTTCAATGACTTTGATCTGTATTGATTTTTTTACCTTGATACATGTCCCCTGGGGCAGGACCCGGGTCCCCAAACACTTCCCTGGGGCAGGACCCGGGTCCCCAAACACTCCCCTGGGGCAGGACCCGGGTCCCCAAACACTCCTCCTGGGGCAGGACACGGTCCCCAAACACTCCCCTGGGGCAGGACCCGGGTCCCCAAACACTCCTCCTGGGGCAGGACACGGTCCCCAAACACTCCCCTGGGGCAGGACCCGGTCCCCAAACACTCCCCTGGGGCAGGACCCGGGTCCCCAAACACTCCCCTGGGGCAGGACCCGGGTCCCCAAACACTCCCCTGGGGCAGGACCCGGGTCCCCAAACCATCCCCTGGGGCAGGACCCGAGTCCCCAAACACTCTCCCTGGGGCAGGACCTGGGTCCCCAAACACTCCCCCTGGGGCAGGACCCGGGTCCCCAAACACTCCCCCTGGGGCAGGACCCGGGTCCCCAAACCATCCCCTGGGGCAGGACCCGAGTCCCCAAACACTCCCCCTGGGGCAGGACCTGGGTCCCCAAACCATCCCCTGGGGCAGGACCCGAGTCCCCAAACACTCCCCCTGGGGCAGGACCTGGGTCCCCAAACACTCCCCTGGGGCAGGACCCGGGTCCCCAAACCATACCCTGGGGCAGGACCCGGGTCCCCAAACACTCCCCTGGGGCAGGACCCGGGTCCCCAAACCATCCCCTGGGGCAGGACCCGAGTCCCCAAACACTCCCCTGGGGCAGGACCCGAGTCCCCAAACACTCCCCTGGGGCAGGACCCGGGTCCCCAAACACTCCCCTGGGGCAGGACCCGAGTCCCCAAACACTCCCCTGGGGCAGGACCCGGGTCCCCAAACACTCCCCTGGGACAGGACCCGGGTCCCCAAACACTCCCCTGGGGCAGGACCCGAGTCCCCAAACACTCCCCTGGGGCAGGACCCGGGTCCCCAAACACTCCCCTGGGACAGGACCCGGGTCCCCAAACACTCCCCTGGGGCAGGACCCGGGTCCCCAAAGCATCCCCTGGGGCAGGACCCGGGTCCCCAAACACTCCCCTGGGACAGGACCCAGGTCCTCAAACACTCCCCTGGGTCAGGACCCGGGTCCCCAAACCATCCCCTGGGGCAGGACCCGGGCCCCCAAACACTCCCCTGGGGCAGGACCCGGGTCCCCAAACACTCCCCTGGGGCAGGACCCGGGTCCCCAAACACTTTAGGACAATAACTTGAAAATTAACTTTTAAAATTTGCACTTTAGAATGCTCCCATAGATACAGATTGTTCCTCGGCTTTTCGAATTTGCCGCAAAGAACCCCAAATTGTTCGATTTTTGCCGAATTGGCAAACAGCCAATGTTCGAGTCGAACTCAAAGCTCATCCCCTATCCACAATTAACCCAGAGGGAAGGCAACCTAACCGGGAACAATTTCCAACAACGTATGGAGAGTGGATTTCAGCCGAACTGACAGCTCCTGTGAGGAGGGGCTGTCTCATACCAAAGCGGGGAGATGTCCAGAAGAGTTGCGGGCCTACACTTTCCCTCCTCATCTGGAAACTTCCCCTGCAGCTTGTTGTGTCCCTTCCAGGTGGGGCACCTGTCCCTACACTACCGAGTCACCAAATGGGTGCCAAGCTCGGGAGCCAGGGCCTTATATAGGCTGTAGATGTTTCTAGTATTGACACCACAGTGAGTCATTCAACGAAGTGCGCCACCACCTTAAGAAAAACTCACCAGCCAGATGGCAAGCAAAACCAGGCATGAGGCTATAGCCCAGCCAAGGCCTTTGCTTGCACGGAAGATCGTGGAAATAAGCTCTGGATAGATGGCTGCATAAGTATATCCAAACACCGATAGCACCGTTCAATCCAGGACTATTAGTTCAGCAACAAACTCAGCAGTGAGCCCAAGAAAAGAAAACCAACAATAGTGTAATATTATCTAACCGGATATTTATTAGTAAAAACAGTACTTACATTTGTAGAGTATAAAAATTGCTCATAAAAACAACCAGCCGGCCGGCTACAAACAAACTCCCATCCTCCTAGCGAGACAGCATGGTGACGTCAGCACGAAACGCGTCTGGAGGAGGATGGTGGCACACTTCATTGAATGACTCACCGTGGTGTCATCACTAGAAAAATCCATTCTATTATTTCATAATTTCTGCTATTAGAAGCACGGGGCCAGATTCACAAAGAGATACGACGGTGTATCTACAGATCCCCCATCGTATCTCTGACTTACACTGGTCCTATCTGTGCGCCTGATTCATAGAAGCAGTTACGCATAGATAGGGCTAGATCTGACATTTGTAACTGTGTTACACTGTCGGATCTTTTTTTTTTATTAAAAATGGCGCCGGGGGCGTTCCCGCTGATTTACACTGAATAATATGTAAATCAGCGAGATACGCAAATTCACGAACGTACACGGACCCGACGCAGTGTTCTTACGTCGTTTCCGTAGCGCGGTACCCATCGTATACTTACCCTTTCTAAAAGCAGGCGCAGCCAATGTTAAGTATGGCCGTCGTTCCCGCGTCGAATTTGAATTTTTTTACGTAGTTTCCGTAAGTCGTTCTCGAATACGGAACTACGTAGTTTACGTATGCGTCGCAACCACTGACGTCCTAGCGACGTCAGTGGGAGCAATGCACGCCGGGAAATTTCGTGGACGGCGCCTGCGCATTTAAATCGGCGCAGGAACGCGCCTGATTTAAATATGACACTCCCCTAGCCACGGAATTTGAATTCCGCCTGGGGATTTAGGATCCGCCGTCGCAAGTTTGGAGGTAAGTGGTTTGTGAATTAGCCACTTGCCTCCTAAACTTGCGGGAGCGGATCTTAATTCACGTAGAACGAGCGGATCTATAGATCCGCTGAGCTACGTGAATCTGGCCCATGATGTTTATTTCTACAATCAAATATAATTTATTATTTGGACCTTATTAGCACGGCTTCTCCTATTTATTTGTATTTTGTGTATATCTCACTTTAACTGGTTGGGTACCGCCGCATGTACATATACGTCGGCAGAATGGCACGGACAGGCACATTGGCGTACCTGTACGTCCCTGCCTAGACGTGGGTCCGATCGGGACCCCCCCCCCCCCCCGGTACTTGCGGTGGTCCCCGTGGCTGTGCGAGTGATCCAGGATGAGGGGGCGGCTGTTCGTTTTTGTCCGCCCCCTCCGGATCGCTCTCAGCCAATCCGCGTGCTCCCCGCCCTCTGCCTGTGTAAACACAGGAAGGGGGAATTGATGCGATCTCTCCTCTCGGTGGAGGAGAGAAGACATCACAAGTGAGTCTGCACAACACTACACTGACACCAGTACACATAGGCACATAACCCCCCCCCCCCCGATCACCCCCCCACCCCCCTGTCACAGTGTCACTGAATGCATTGATCATATATGTACTGATCACTGCATTCAGTGTCAGTGTGACAGGCAGTTAGTGTTAGGTCCAGGGTAGCCCCCGTACCCCCCTTATAAAGGTTTAACCCCTTGACCACCGCCCTAGTTAACCCTTTCACCCCCTATTGCCAGTGTTACTAAGCGATCATTTTTCTGATCGCTGTATTAGTGTCGCTGTTCCCGCTAGGTAGCTAGTTTTTTTTTATTGCGATTTTTTTTTACTAAAGACATGTGGCTGAATAAATTTTGGCCTAAATGTTTGACTAAAATCTAGTTTATTGTTTCAAAAATGTCGCTCTATTTTTGCATATAGCGCAAAAAATAAAAATCGCAGAGGTGATCAAATACCATAAAAAAAAAGCTAAATTTGTGGGAAGAAAAGGACGCGAATTTTGTTTGGGAGCCACGTCGCACGACCGCGCAATTGTCTGTTAAAGCGACGCAGTGCCGAATTGTAAAAACGCCTCTGGGCATTTAGCAGCATATTGGTCCGGTCCTTAAGTGGTTAAGCTGCTGCTCATTGGACTATAATTGTATTAATCTCTTAACTGATCCATTAGCGTGTTTTTTTTTCCCTTTATAACCTAAATAGGCTGTGCCTGACTCAAGATGGCTGCTAGAGTCACATGGGGCAGCAGTATCCAAATGGATGGCTTCCCTAGTGACCCAGGAAACTATAGAAGATCCATGTTTTCCTTGACTTCCTCTCAAACTTCAATGCTACTGCAGACGGGCGCCACCTACAGTGGAGAAAGTAGACTGCACCTGCCTTCATGTCAGCCAGAGCCAACAGTGTATTCTAAAGGCGGGGGGCCTTTCCTTTTCATTCAACCCCTCTGACTCGTCCATTGGCTGCTTAACTCGTTGTGTTTTCTGCAAGCCAAGAATAGAGATGGGATGTACTCAGCAAATATCACCAGGAGACGGGAAACGCTTCTGTTTTGCATGTCTCCTCTGCCAAAAACTCAACCTCCTGCAGATTTTGAGTTCAAAAGAACCTCAATGGCTTCTGGCCTGTGTCACAGTTACCCAACTGCCCCAGTTGCCCCATGTACTCCCGCACACCTCAACACCCCCCCCCCCACCTCTCCACACCACATACGTGCAGGGAACCATGCATCTGGTACCTGATCCCTCTCACGCAGTTCCCATCAATACACACCTCCCATGTGTGAGGCACCAGGCGGTCAGATTCCCTGGCCACAGACCCCCCCCCCCCCCAGGCACCAGGTCTAACAGGCACAGCATGCTCTTCTTCCTGTGCTGTAACCTTCTGGAGAACGAAGACACGTGGCCACTCATTAAAATTAGAGGTTAAGAGGTTTAACCTTAAACTACATAGAGGGTTCTTCACTGTAAGAGTGCCAAAGATGTGGAATTCCCTTCCACAGGCGATGGTCTCAGAGGGGGGAGGGGCATCTATAATTTAGAAAAACGATTAGATAAGCATCTGAACGACCCCAACATACAGGGATATACAATGTAATACTGACATATAATCACACACATCGGTTGGACTTCATGGACTTTTGTCTTTTTTCATCCTCACCCCCAGCCACACACCTGATGCGACCATAAGGGGGGTGGAGTCTGTTGCTTGGGCAACAAGCTTGGGGACTCTATGAGATTGCACCCAGCTTAGGTATACTTGGGTATATTTACCTGAGCTGGGGAAATCAGCCCCAGTCTCATGTGCTACTTGTGCCTGTGAGGAGCCCAGACAGAAGTGAGGCCTCCAGTAGTAATTCCCGTCATTCCATCGCTCAGCCGCCTCTCTACCTGCACCTCCGGCTTCTCTCTCTCCCTGGACCTGACACCAGTGGCGTAGCGTAGCGTGGGTTGTCAGCACCTGGGGCGAGGCAAGTAATTTGCGCCCCCCCCGACCCATGGACATGCCTATTTTTAGCTATGTCTGGTCACATGATCCACTATGTGAGACAGCGGTGGCTGTAGGGAAGAGGAGAGCGTGCTTGATAATGACTGGTAAAGCCTGGAGTGGTAACATCATGCATATGTTCCTATGTCCCATCTGTTGTTGGCGCTCCCTGTTCTTCACACTCGTGACAACGCCCCTCTAAATTTTGTGCCCGGGGCGGTGGCCCCGCTCGCACACCCCATGCTACGCCACTGCCTGACACAGACCCACAAGACCCTGCCCTCTAGGACAAGACACCCAGCATCCAAACCAACCCTCCAGCAGCCGTAGGCCCTCAGGTATCCTCAGTGTGAGTCCCTGAACCCTCCTGCTCCCCTTGCTGTACTGTATTACAGTCCTGAGGATCATTCCCCCTTGCAGTGACGCTCTTGTCACCCTGTGTCCCGATTCCCCGTTGCTGTGCCATATTGCCATTCCATGGATTTTTCCTTGTGTTGTGTCCTGAATTTAGGGTGACCACGTGTCCCGGATTGCCCGGGACAGTCCCGCATTTTGCAGGTCTGTCCCGGGCACCTTCATTCCAGGACAATACAGCGTCCCGGAATAAAACTGACACAGCCATCCCCCGGGCCAATCTGATGCCCCCAAAAAAGGCCGCCACATCACCGCTTTACTCACTGACAGTACTTGTCCTGGCCGGGAATGCTTGGAGGAGCACAATCCCCGCCCCCTGCTTGTGATTGGAGAAATCATAAATCCCGCCTCTTGTGTCCAATCACTGTGCTGTGATTCGTTACACCACAAGCTGATTTTTGGGAAGGGGGGTGTCCCTGACTGGTAGTTTGGAAATGTGGTCACCCTAGTCCTGTAATCCCAAGTTCCCCGATAAACTTTGGCACATTGGGTTCTGTGTGACTCGCCTTCGTGCGTTCTCTCTCTCTGCTCCTCTAGCATGGATGCGGGCCGAACCGAGCGTGGCCGAGCCTAGCCGAGTGCGCAGTACACTCGGCTCGGCTCGGTCTATTTCGGCGGCACCCGGGAACAGCAGCGGGAACAGCAGTATCGGCGTTCACACAATTTTCCACTGAAAAAAGTGTGCGTTATACGCCGATAAATACGGTACTTACATATTAAATGTGAAGTGCTTTTGGTTTTCTCTTATGACCTTGTATGTTGTGCTTTATACAACATTAGGTTGGGGTATCTCTACTGTCACCCCCATACTTGCATCATAGACATCCTCCAGATTAGCAAATATTCTCAGGAGATTTCCTCTAATATGCAGGAAGTAATGAGGAAAAATACCATCAGGAACAAGATGTCATATTTCACAATCACTCATCACAGAACATCTGCGTGCCGCAGGCTATTTGTTCAGCCTTACAGCCTCTCTGTGTAATTAAAGTAGTAGTAAACTCTTTACAACCACTTTTACCTACAGGTAAGCCAATAATGAGGCCTATAATAAGGCTTACCTGTAGGTATAAAGAATATCTCCTATACCTGTACGGTTTAGGAGATAATCCCCTCGCAATGCGCCGTTGATTGCAGCAGCGCATGCGCAGCGGGGATCCTTGGCTAAAGGGCCGGCAGCCGCCGGACCTTGCCGGAATGAAGTCTCCCGCGCGCAATCACAGTGCTGGAGCGGCGATACCGGGAAGGCATGCCAGGGGGAAGATGACATCTCGCTCGACGTGGACCAGGTATGTTCTCCACACCTCGTTCCAAGGTAAGTATTTAATAATGAGCTAGTATGTGGTGCATAGTAGCTCATTATGGCTTTTGCCTTTCAGGTGTAGAAAAAAATTGCGGGCATACAACCGCTTTAATGTTCTCCTATTAAATAATGTTACTAAATTCCTGTACACAGGAGAACACAGGGGTCACTGGAGAAACAGGAGCACACAGAGGTCACTGGAGAAACAGGAGGGCAATGGGGTCACTGGAGACACAGGAACACACAGGGGACACTGGAGAAACAGGAGGGCAATAGGGTCACTGGAGACACAGGAGCACACAGGGGTCACTGGAGAAACAGGAGGGCAATGGGGTCACTGGAGACACAGGAGCACACAGGGGTCACTGGAGAAACAGGAGGGCAATGGGGGTCACTGGAGACACAGAACAACACAGGGGTCACTGGAGAAACAGGAGGGCAATGGGATTACTGGAGACACAGGAGCACACAGGGGTCACTTGAGAAACAGGAGGGCAATGGGGTCACTGGAGACACAGGAGCACACAGGGGTCACTGGAGAAACAGGAGGGCAATGGGGTCACTGGAGGCACAGGAGCACACAGGGGTCACTTGTGAAACTGGAGTGCAAAGGGATTACTGAAGACACAGGAACGCACAGGGATCACTGGAGAAACAGGAGGGCAATGGGATTACTGGAGAGACAGGAGCACACAGAGGTCACTGGAGAAACAGGAGGGCAATGGGATTACTGAAGACACAGGAACACACAGGGATCACTGGAGAAACAGGAGGGCAATAAGGTCACTGGAGACACAGGAGCACACTGGGGTCACTGGAAAAACAGGAGCACACAGGGGTCACCGGAGAAACAGGAGCACTTAGGGGTCACTGGAGACAGAGGAACACACATGGGTCACTGGAGAAAGAGGAGGGAAATGGGATTACTGGAGACACAGGGGTCACTGAAGAAACAGGAGGGCAATAAGGTCACTGGAGACACAGGAGCACACAGGGGTCACTGGAAACAGGTGGGCAAAGGGGTCACTGGAGACAGAGGAACACACAAGTGATACTGGAGAAACAGGAGGGCAATGGGGTCACTGGAGACACAGTAGCACACAGGGGTCACTGGAGAAACAGGAGGGCAATGGGGTCACTGGAGGCACAGGAGCACACAGGGGTCACTGGAGAAACAGGAGGGCAATGGGATTTCTGACAACACAGGAACACACAGGGATCACTGGAGAAACAGGAGGGCAATTAGGTCACTGGAGACACAGGGACACACAGGGTACACTGGAGAAACAGCAGGGCAATGGGATTACTGGAGACACAGGAACACACAGGGGTCACTGGAGAAACAGGAGGGCAATCTGATTACTGAAGACACAGGAACACACAGGGGTTACTGGAGAAACAGGAGGGCAATAAGGTCACTGGAGACACAGGAGCACACAGGGGTCACTGGAGAAACAGGAGCACACTGGGGTCACTGGAGAAACAGGAGGGCACAGGGGCCACTGGAGAAACAGGAGCACGCAGGGGTCACCGGAGACAGAGGAACACACATGGGTCACTGGAGAAAGAGGAGGGAAATGGGATTACTGGAGACACAGGGGTCATTGAAAAAACAGGAGGGCAATAGGGGTCACTGGAGACACAGGAGCACACAGGGGTCACTGGAGAAACAGGAGAGCAATAAGGTCACTGGAGACACAGGAGCACACAGGGGTCACTGGAGAAACAGGAGGGCAATAAGGTCACTGGAGACACAGGAGCACACAGGGGTCACTGGAAACAGGTGGGCAAAGGGGTCACTGGAGACACAGGAACACACAGGAGTCACTGGAGAAACAGGAGCACACAGGGGTCACTGGAGACACAGGAGGGCAATGGGGTCACTGGAGACACAAGAGCACACAGGGGTCACTGGAGAAACAGGAGGGCAATTGGATTACTGAAGACACAGAAACACACATGGGTCACTGGAGAAAGAGGAGGGAAATCGGATTACTGGAGACACAGGAACACACATAGGTCACTGGAGAAAGAGGAGAGCAATGGGATTACTGGAGACACAGGAACACACAGGGGTCACTGAAGAAACAGGAGGGAAATGGGGGTCACTGGAGACACAGGAGCACACAAGGGTCACTGGAGAAACAGGAGAGCAATAAGGTCACAGGAGACACAGGAGCACACAGGGGTCACTGGAGACAGAGGAACACACAGGTGACACTGGAGGAACAGGAGGGCAATAAGATCACTGGAGGCACAGGAGCACATAGGGGTCACTCGAGAAACAGGAGGGCAATGGGGTCACTGGAGACACATGAGCCCACAGGGTTCACTGGAGAAACAGGAGGGCAATGGGGTCACTGGAGACACAGAAGCACACAGGGGTCACTGGAGAAATAGGAGGGCAATGGGATTACTGGAGACACAGGAGCACACAGGGGTCACTGGAGAAACAAGAGTGCAATGGGATTACTGAAGACACAGGAGCACACAGGGATCACTGGAGAAACAGGAGGGCAATAAGGTCACTGGAGACACAGGAACACACAGGGTACACTTGAGAAACAGGAGAGCAATGGGATTAATGGAGACACAGGAGCACGCAGGGGTCACTGGAGACAGAGGAACACACATGGGTCACTGGAGAAAGAGGAGGGCAATGGGATTACTGGAGACACAGGAGCACACAGGGGTCACTGGAGAAACAGGAGGGCAATGGGGTCACTTGAGACACAGGGGTCACTGAAGAAACAGGAGGGCAATAGGGGTCACTGGAAACACAGGAGCACACAGGGGTCACTGGAGAAACAGGAGGGCAATAAGGTCACTGGAGATACAGGAGCACACAGGGGTCACTGGAAACAGGTGGGCAAAGGGGTCACTGGAGACAGAAGAACACACAGGTGACACTGGAGAAACAGGAGGGCAATAAGATCACCGGAGACACAGGAGCACACAGGGGTCACTGGAGAAACAGGAGGGTAATGGGGTCACTGGAGACACAGGAGCACACAGGGGTCACTGGAGAAACAGGAGGGCAATAGGATTACTGGAGACACAGGAGCACACAGGGGTCACTGGAGAAACAGGAGGGCAATGGGGTCACTGGAGACACAGGAGGACACAGGGGTCACTGGAGAAACAGGAGGGCAATGGGATTACTGGAGACACAGGAGCACACAGGGGTCACTGGAGAAACAGGAGTGCAATGGGATTACTGAAGACACAGGAACACACAGAGATCACTGGAGAAACAGGAGGGCAATAAGGTCACTGGAGACAGAGGAACACACAGGATACACTGGAGAAACAGGAGGGCAATGGGATTACTGGAGACACAGGAGCACACAGGGGTCACTGGAGAAACAGGAGGGCAATCGGATTACTGAAGACACAGGAACACACAGGGGTCACTGGAGAAACAGGAGGGCAATAAGGTCACTAGAGACACAGGAGCACACAGGGGTCACTGGAGAAACAGGAGCACACAGGGGTCACTGGAGAAACAGGAGCATGCAGGGGTCACTGGAGACAGAGGAACACACAGGGGACACTGAAGAAACAGGAGGGCAATACGATCACTGGAGACACAGGAGCACACAGGAGTCACTGGAGAAACAGGAGGGCAATGGGGTCACTGGAGACACAGAAGCACACAGGAGCACACAGGGGTCACTGGAGAAACAGGAGCAGACAGAGGTCACTGGTGAAATAGGAGGGCAATGGGGGTCACTGGAGACACAGGAGCACACAGGGGTCACTGGAGAAACAGGAGGGCAATAAGGTCACTGGAGACACAGGAGCACACAGGGGTCACTGGAAACAGGTGGGCAAAGGGGTCACTGGAGACAGAGGAACACACAGGTGACACTGGAGAAACAGGAGGGCAATAAGGTCACCGGAGACACAGGAGCACACAGAGGTCACTGGAGAAACAGGAGGGCAATGGGGTCACTGGAGACACAAAAGTCACAGGGGTCACTGGAGATAAAAAAGTCACAGGGGTCACTGGAGATACAAAAGTCACAGGGGTCACTGGAGATACAAAAGTCACAGGGGTCACTGGAGATACAAAAGTCACAGGGGTCACTGGAGATACAAAAGTCACAGGGGTCACTGGAGATACAAAAGTCACAGGGGTCACTGGAGATACAAAAGTCACAGGGTTCACTGGAGATGTAGGTAAAATGCAGCACTGGGCTCAGCAATGGCATAGTGACACTTCTCTAGAAACACCAAGCAAAGTACCACCTAGCCCTAACCGGAAGTGGCAGTGGATGTGTGCCAGTAAGAAGACCCAAAGTTGGATCAAGATGCAGGTGAGTGTAACCTAATCCCACATCCCCACTTTTATGGAGTCCCCCTGTCAAGGTCCTGGTTTCAATGGAAAATGAACATGGGAGTGGGACGCTGACACCATGATCTTTCTTCAGTACTGAAGCCCCTCCAGACAATTAGGTACTGTCATTTTCTTTGAGAAATCTTGGGATTTGATGAACTTTGTAATCTTGGGATAGACTAGCAGAAGGAGTAGCAAGAGATATAGGATGGAAAACCTATACAGCGCCAAAGGTTTAGGCAATGAGACATGGGAAGGATTCAGTAATAATCATGGTAGGCAGACACCTGAGCTCAATCTGTAAAGAGATCTCCAGAGACTTTTACAGAGGCTTTTCCAAAAGACGGAGATAAACAGGACCCCACAATCCATTAAAGGGGTGGTTGCCCCTTAAAACACATTTCTAACAATACATTTGGAAGACTGCTTACACTGCGGGTAGGCTGGCTTTTTTTTTTTTTTTCGTACATACCTCGATATCGCCGTTTCGTCCCTCGACTTCTGGGTATGAGTCTTGTGGCGGTGGGCGTTCCTAGTTGATTGACGTTCCTCCGACCGACGCATACTTGACGTCACGACTTTCCGAAAGAAGCCGAACGTCGCTGCGCAGGCGCCATATAGAGCCGACTCTATACGGCGCCTGCGCAATGACGTTCGGCTTCTGTCGGAAAGTCGTGACGCGCAGTATGCGCCGGTCGGAGGAACGTCAATCAACTAGGTCCAGCAAGACTCATACCCGGAAGCCGAGGGATGAAACGGCGATATGCGATATGATCGAGGTATGTACGAAAAAAAAAAAAAAAGCCAGCCTACCCGCAATGTAAGCAGTCTTCCGAATGTATTGTTAGAAATTTGTTTTAGGGGGAACCACCCCTTTAAGTGAGTGAGTAAAAAACTTGTATAGCGCTACAAATGCGAACTGAATCGCCTCAAGGCTCTTGGCATCCATTTCTTTATCGTACATCACGGGACACAGAGCGGCATAGTCATTACTATGTGGGTTATATTCCACCATTAGGTGATGGACACTGGTGTAATCAATAAAATAGGAAGTTCCCTCCCTATACAACCCCTCCCATATTGGGAGTACCTCAGTTTTTTCGCCAGTGTCTTAAGGTGTTGGTCACGAATGAACATGTGCTCTTAGGAGCTCCACTGGAGGGATCCATGCTGGATGTAAAAAGCCTCCATAAATCCGGATCCGTCCAAGGTGCTTCATAGCCAAAGTGGACGGTACCCGGGCCTCGGTACGAAGAACGAGGTTTAGCCTATAACGCCTCCCTGCGGAGGGCTGGATCCTGGGTTCCAGAACTTTGTGCCTTTCAAGGACCAAATGTTTTTTCTGCTGCCAGGGTGCTATATAGGTCCAGGGGAGTGGTGTTCCTGCCATGGACCCCGGTCCCTGAAGGTCTAGGACAATACCCACGGTAAAGGGGGAATATTGGGCCTCTTGCTTGGCAATACCCTGTGGCGTGGAAAGGTAAGAGGAGGGCCTACGGGACTTGGTTCGACAGTAGGTCTTCCGTGGGGGACTATGGGTCTCGCCTATATTATGCTTCTATGCATGGGCAGTGTAAACCACTATGTCTTCTGAGACAGGATGGCTCAGGGCACCCATAAATCTCCCCTAGCCGGCATGTGTGCCTGGGCAAAGAAACCACTATGTCTGTTGAGACAGGATGGCTGTAGTACCCATATATCTCCCCTTGAAGGGGCTGGTACATAAAAAATGCCCTAAGTCCTATGCAAAGGATTGTCTTCCATGAGTAGCTGCAGGTCTTATCTGTTTTCCGCGACTAAGGGCAGAAAAAAGACATGCCTGGTACTTCGCTTACCATGCTTTCCATAGACGGAAGCTTAGTGTTAGCTGGTCTATTGTGCGACCCACTTCCTCCGCTTCAGGCTCTACCACAGTGTGTGGGGAGGTCCCTCGTAGTCCGGGTCCACGGCGCTCCTTGGGGGATCTCTCTCTCCCCCCGCCTCCACCATTTCCCTACGCGCGCGAGGGGGGCGCGCTTTGTAGGCACTGGCGCACATGCTCGCCGGCTCATGGTGCAGACGCAGGGAGGGCTCTTCAAAAAGGCCCAGACATCAGAAGCTCTGTAAAGCCAGGGGGACTCAGTAGCTTGGGGCACGTAAGCACCTCGTGTGTGTTGGATACAGATTCATCTAAGACGCCTACTCAGCATCTAGCTGTGAAGATTAGCAGGCATTGTTTTTTGCTAGACTAGGTTCAGCTGTTGATGCACCTGGGTTAAGTTCCTCTGCTTTTAGCTTAGGACCTTTGTCTCCCCAAAGAAAAAGGTTGGGGGTAGGAATATAAAAGGGTATCGCCACCTGAACCTGGTGGCCCTTATCATGCTTGCCATCAGACCAGTGAGGCCCGGAGCAACTGAAAGTCAGTGTAGGGCCGGCCATGACAGGGTTAACAGAAACCCTGGTAGCTGGGGTGGGAGGAGTAAGAGGAGGTGGGAGGGAGTTTATATATATCCCTTACCCTCCATTTTCCCGGGCAGAGTCAGCGTGGGGAGCGAAGTTCCCACCCACCCTCCCTTTTTTTGGGGGGTTTATTGATTAAGGTATTGATGGTATATTGATAGAATGGTATTTGGTTTTGTGCTGTTTTCTTTTTGTGTTTGTTTCATTGCAGGTTTAAGGATCACGTTGTCGTGGCAGTGGCGGGTGTTTTTTGGACTTTGCAGGAGAAGAAATTACCCCAAAGATGGACGCCAGTACCCAGCGGTGGGATGGGTTCTGAAGGGGTTTCTAGTTGCCAGTCTACTAATGTAGCTGGAATGTTGCTGAATGGGGGCACTGCGGTCAATGGTCATCTTTGAGCCAGCTCCTTGGCTTGAGGCCTATGACCAGAGGTTAGGACCGCAGTGCCAAAAAAGTGTTACAATGTTTACAAGGTTAAAATGTTTAACAAGTTAGTGGTTAATGGGTCCTGCAAAGTCCAGCACCATTTAGGATAGGTCTTTTTTCTCTCAGGAAGTATTGTGTTTTTGCATGTGTTATTTATTATTTGAAGATTATTTAAAATAAAGGAGGCTGCTACGGCCAGTTTTTACTCCAAAATTCAAGTAGTGGTCTCATTATTTATTAAAGGTTTAAGGTGTAACTGTTTAACTGTAAAGGGTCTTAGCGGTCAGGGTATAGTCTGGTATACCATAGTCATGTAAGGCATTGCAGCCTCCCCAACATTGCAGCCACTCTGCATATGTTTTCTGCATTGCATTTGTGGGGCTACAAGAGGTTAACTGCTTTATTCGCAGCATCCTCACAAGGAGCTGAAAAAACAGGGCGTGCCCCTTTCTCTGCTCTAAATCCTTAAACAAAGGGATTAAAAGACCTGGGGATGAAGGTCCACTGTCAGCATGGAACAGCTGCTGCCTAACGAGGGTTCTGGTGGCACGGCACCTGCAGTCTTTTTCACCTGGTGTTGTCTTCAAATGCACAACTGGGGGATGCACAGTTGCTGGTGCACATTGCTAACGTCTCATAAATGTGGAAACGCACATCTGCAGAGGATAACTTCCTCTTTACCAGTCCGCATGTTTGCATAAGATACATGAGTTTGTAATGTTCAAAATGCATGTGGGGTAAAAACAAGTAACAGAACATGTTTTATTGTTGATCACATAAATATACATGTTTCTGTCTGTATGGTTTTACATGTTTTTTACACAGTCACATAAGGGTGCTTGGTCCCATTAAAGTGCCTAAAATCGCATAAAAATGCTTGAGTGCATAAAGATGCTGGATCTCACATGGTTACCTGATCATCCGAGTCCTGGATTACCCAAGGATACTTGATCACATAGAGAGGCTTGTTTTCACAGAAATGCCTAAAGTTGCATAAAGATGCTTGAATGCATAAAGAAGCTGGATCTCACATGGTTGTCTGATCAACCGAGTCCTTGATTACCCAGGGATACTTGATCACAGAAATGCCTAAAGTCGCATTAAGTTGCTTGATTGCATAAAGATGCTGGATCGCACAGGGGTGCTTGATCACACAAGAGTCCTTGTTCACACAAGGGTACTTGTACGCACAGTAGTGCTTAAAATGCATAAGATGTTTGATCGCATGAAAGATGCTGAATCGCATAAGGATGCATGATTTCTTTAAAGTTGCATGTTGGCCTAGATTTTGCATGGTTGCTTAATGAGGCATGATAATTTAAGTCTCCTTAATTATACAGAATTCCTTGTGCTTGCATAGGAATACGTGTCTGCATGGGTACATGTTGCACAATGTTGCATAACAAGTTCATAGCGCATGCTTGCCTGCAAGATGCTTGTTCCATATTTATATGAATTCATGCTTTCATGAACACACGCTTCCATAGAGGCATATGGCTTTTTCCACATACACATATGGGAAGCCATTTGCATATGTGTTTATTCACATGGGACTGCAGAGGTTGTCTGCGTTTCGCAGGGAAACAGCACTGTCTCCAGTTGGTGGTCTTGCCCCTTGGGTTAGCCACCGTGTCTGGGTTGACAGGGTGCTAGGGCCCGCCTCTAGAAAGTCTAAGGGCCCAGGGTATAGCACTAATGGAATACCGAGGCAAACTCCTGCTGATGGATCAGTCAGTATCATGGCTGGGCCTAAGGGTGTCCAGCTTGGTCAAGTATCTGGAACTCCCGGGTTAGGATCCCAGTCTAAAGGTACATTCTTTCATTGACAAGAAGCTTGGAATGTTTGGGACACAGCCCAAAAAGGAGAGGTTTTTTTTTGGCCTCAGACAAGACCATCACTATGAGAAAGCTGATCTATGTGGTCACGGCAAGGAACGGTTCCTTACTTTTGCCTTTTGCTTAAGGCGCTAGGGAAGATGCTGCTTCATTAAAGACAGTTCCCTATGCCAAGTTTTTTCAGGGCTGTTATAAACAGTATTCTGTCAGCCTAGAAAGAGCGATCCTGACCTAGCATATTTTCCAAAGAACCTGGTCCCAGAGATATGCTGGAATTCCTGTTGGTGGTTCTTAACTAAAAAGATTGCCAGGCCTGGAAGAGACCATGGCCCAGGGGAAGTAGTCAAGCTCTAAGTGAGCCTTATCCGTCAGCTAGAGCTACCGATGGGGCATCTGGTTTAAGGGCCTGAACGTTTGGGTGGCAGGTTGGTTCTGTAAGGCCGCGTACACACGATCGAACATGTCCACTGAAACTGGTCCGCAGACCAGTTTCAGTGGACATGTTCGATCGTGTGTATGGCCTATCGGACCGTTTTCCAGCGGATAAAAGTTTCAAAACATGCTTAGAAACCTGTCCGCTGGAAACCTGTCCGTCGGACATGTTCGATGGTTAGTACACAAAATCATCGGACCAAAATCCCGCGCATGCTCAGAATCAATTTGACGCATGCTTGGAAGCATTGAACAAGTCCTGGAGAAAAAAGTGTGGGAACTCCCACCCAAGATCCACTCCCTCACCAAAAAAAAAAATGATACGCTCATATGCATAATTACTAAACCGCATGTTTTTTTTTTTTTTTCGATCCACTGTACCTTAGTAATCCTTTATGTTACTGGCCACTGCCTGTATATGGATTTACCGGGTAGCAAGTTCTTTCTAAATCCCGTGATAACTCGCGGCAGACCTCCGCAATGTCTCCTGGGAACAATGACAAAAGCTCCCAGGAGACATTGCGGCATGGAGGAAGTGAAGGAATCCCCGCACACTACCCGATGAATCCATATACAGGAAGCGGCCAGTAACATAAAGGATTACTAAGGTTCGCCTGCCCCTGACAGTGACTTGAGCTGGGAATCGGCGCTTAGTGAAGGATTGGCTCAGGCGGCTCGGCTGCTCTAGTCCTGCAAAGGGAACTGTGTTCCTGCTGTGAAAAAAGTGCAGGAACTCCGTTCCCACGTGTTCCCGCAGGACTTGAGCCCTGCTAGTGATTTACTTAATTTACCAAGGAGGAGCTTGTGCCTATTGACAATCGTCATTTCATGAAATGCAGAATCGGCAGGCAATTCGCTGGAGCCATCAACAATTGTCTCCGGGAGAATGACCTCTACACCCCGACTTTTTTCTGACCAAATGCCACAGAAATAGTACCCTGTACATAAGATGTATTGGCGTCCAGGTTCAACAAGAAATTGAACAGCTTTGGGTCAAGGACAAAGGATCCACCCGCATGCGGGGCAGATGGGTTAGTGATCCGGGGGACCAGTTGTCACTGGTTGTGTCTCTCCCCCCAGTGCCGTGACTTTTGTGGCTTCTATGCAACATCAGAGGAGAACGGAAGCCGGCCTGATTACTCCGGCATAACCCTGACGACCTCACTGTGCAGGAACAGTAAGGGTGGTAGTAGAGGACCCAGGGTCCCTTACATCTTGTCCAGGCCTACTTTGCAGGGGGTATTACATCCCGTCTTGCAAACAAGTTAATTAATGGTCTGGCTATTATAGCCCACATTCTTGAGGATCGGGGCTTTCAGAATCAGCGGCAATTCCCTTGATTCATACAGAAGAGCTGGCCTCCAGGACCAGATATCCTAGGATCTGGAAGGCCCATGTTCCTGGTGTGAAACCAGATGGTGGCATCCTTGGAAGTTTGTCAAAGGTAAAATTCCTGCCTTCCTACATTTGGAAAGGAGACGGAGCTAGCCTTAAGTTCCATCAAGGATCCGATCTCGGCCTTGTCAGTATTTTCGAGCTTGCTCACACTCTTTGATCCGGGCCGTTATACAAGGGGTGACGTGTATAAGTCCGCCAGTTTGATCCTCCTGCTCGGAGGATTGGCTCTAGTTTTGTCGGCTTACAGGGTCAGCACCTTGGGCCGATGCACCATATTTCCCTTCATCCTTTAACAGGGGAATTGGTGTTCTTGGTTGTGGTAGCCTCCGCAAGCGAGTTTCAGTATTGGCAACTTTCTTGGTATAAAGTCATACTTAATTATTCTTACAAGTAGGGTGATGTTAATCCTCACCCAGCCTTATTTACTAGAACAGGGGTGGCAAACTCAAATTTATTGGGGGCCGCATCAGCAGTTTGGTTGCTCTCAAAGGGCCGGTTGTATCTGCGCTTACACCAGTGGCGTAGCGTGAGTTGTCATTGCCTGGGGTAACTTGCTCCCCCCCCCCCCCCCCGACTCGCAGACTTACCTATTTTCAGCTAGCTCCAGTCTGGTTACATGATCCCCTGTGTGAGCCAGTGGTGGCTGCAGGGGAGAGGAGAGCGTGCTCGTCAATGACTGGAAAAGCCTAGAGTGGTGACATCAAATATAGATTCCTGTGTCCCATCTGTTGTTGGTGCTCCCTCCTCTCCCCTGCATACACCGCTGGCTCACACGGGGAATAACATGACCGGACAGCCTGAAAATAGGGGTTTACATCTTTTCTACACAGGTTAGCCATCATAGGCATTGGAAGCTACATATGTCATGTTCACACTATAATACTTGTTGCAATACTGTGCAGCTGGAATCAATACCCAGTAGGGTTTTGTATTTAACCTTTTTGAAAATGATATATTTATTTATTTTGGTATATCTATATATAAACCAAAATATATATAGAGAAAAAAATCAAAAAGGTTACAAAAATAAACCCTAATGGGCATTGATCCCAAGTGCACGGTGCTGAAACAAGTACTATAGTGTGAACATGACATGTGTAGCTTCCATTAACTGAAATATTATAAAATAACCCTACTGGGTAGTGAGTCCCAATCACCGGTGCTGCCTCAACCTCATTGTGCAAATAAAGTACAGAAAATTTCATTAAAACAATTCAACAAATAATTCTAAGATGGCCCTACTGGGTAGTGAATCCAAATCACCAGTGCTGCAAGAACACACAGTTGTGCAAATATATAAGTAAACAAACTAATTCCATATAACAATCAATAAAAACATGGCTATCAATGAACATTTTATTAATAATTATATAAAACTAGTTTATTTATTTATATACCCGTATTTATTCGAGTATAACGCGCACACGTGTATAACGCGCACCCCTAATTTTCGATTAAAAATCGGTATAAAATCATTGTAATTGCCAAAAATCATTTATTGGATTTATTGTATGTCCAGCCATGTCCCCCGTATGTCCAGCCATGTCCCCCGTATGTCCAGCCATGTCCCCCGTATGTCCAGCCATGTCCCCCGTATGTCCAGCCATGTCCCCCGTATGTGCAGCCATGTCCCCCGTATGTGCAGCCATGTCCCCTGTATGTCCAGCCATGTTCCCTGTATGTCCAGCCATGTTCCCTGTATGTCCAGCCATGTCCCCCGTATGTCCAGCCATGTCCCCTGTATGTCCAGCCATGTTCCCTGTATGTCCAGCCATGTCCCCCGTATGTGCAGCCATGTCCCCTGTATGTGCAGCCATGTCCCCTGTATGTCCAGCCATGTTCCCTGTATGTCCAGCCATGTCCCCCGTATGTCCAGCCATGTCCCCCGTATGTCCAGCCATGTTCCCTGTATGTCCAGCCATGTCCCCCGTATGTCCAGCCATGTCCCCCGTATGTCCAGCCATGTTCCCTGTATGTCCAGCCATGTCCCCCGTATGTCCAGCCATGTCCCCTGTATGTCCAGCCATGTTCCCTGTATGTCCAGCCATGTCCCCCGTATGTGCAGCCATGTCCCCTGTATGTCCAGCCATGTCCCCCGTATGTCCAGCCATGTCCCCTGTATGTCCAGCCATGTCCCCCGTATGTCCAGCCATGTCCCCCGTATGTCCAGCCATGTCCCCCGTATGTCCAGCCATGTCCCCCGTATGTCCAGCCATGTCCCCTGTATGTCCAGCTATGTTCCCTGTATGTCCAGCCATGTCCCCCGTATGTGCAGCCATGTCCCCTGTATGTCCAGCCATGTCCCCCGTATGTGCAGCCATGTCCCCCGTATAACCAGCCATGTCCCCTGTATATGCAGCCACCTACTGTTAATCACTGTGGCGCGGGAACATTACAGACAGCGTTCGTTTGAACAGCTGTTTTCCCTGCCGCGCATAGACACTCCCCCTTGCTCGCGATTGGACAGATCCGTCCAAGGAGGAGTGTCTATGCGCGGCGGGGAAAACAGCTATTTAAACTAAAGCTGTCTGTAATGTTTCTCGCGCCGCGGTGATTAACGTTGTAGCGGCGTTGGTGGCGGCGGCGGTCGCAGCGGCGGCGGCGGCGGGGGGGGGGTGAGGGGGGAAGTATTCTATTCTAGTATCGGCGGTATTCGGTACTCGTACTCGATATCGGTCCCGCCACTGCCACCCCACCCCAGTCCTCGTTTATAACGCGCACCCAAACTTTGATTTCTTTTTTTGGTATAAAATTTTGCGCGTTATACTCGAATAAATACGGTATTTGTACAATTGTGTTTTTTTGCAGCACTGGAGCATTTGGGAATTATTCACTGAGACATTGGGATCACAGAGACAGTGGAGCTGAGGGAAAGGGGGAGGAGGGGGAGGCTGAGAGATGACGAGAGAGACTGCTAGCCCTACCTTACATGCCTGTGTGTTTCCTTTGATCCTTCCAGCAGCTCCCTGGCAGCGTGCCCGTCCTCTGGGTCCCCATCAGTCTGTTCCCCGGGCCTCATTTCACTGAAGTTAGAGCAATCCCCGCTCTGGAGGCACAGGAGATTCTCGCCACTTGGGGGGGGGGGGGGGCGGGATCAGGGGGGGAGGCGTCAAGGAGGAGGCGGACGCGGTTGAACTATTTTCCCGACTTCCGGGCTCTCAGGCCTATCTGTCCTCAGCCCCTCGCTGATTACTGCCAGGAGAAGAGATCCCCCTGCTGATGGGGGCCGCATGACAAGGCCTGATGGGCCGGATTCGGCCCTCAGGCCTTGTGTTTGCCACCCCTGTACTAGAAGGATCTAGTGTTCATTTGAATCAAGATATTCTTACCTTCCCTTTTTCAAAACCTTGTTTGGCGGAAGGAAAAGTTATTGCTTTTCTCTCAATAGAGATGAGAGCAGTTAAATATCTATCTGAAGGGTCAGATATAGAAAGCTGAAGTTTTTATTGTGCTGCCAGAGGACCCTAGATGTGGGCAGGCAGTATTCAGATCAGCTATTAAAATGGTTACACTCTCTCTCGTTTGGAGTAAGAAGGGTCAAGGCCTATCTGAAGCCGCTGCTTGGATATGGAAAACTGATGTAGTTGCGCTACCAGGAGGCCACAGGAAAGGGCAGGCAGCATCTAAATCAACTGTTTTCAATGTTGGTTCATCAGGTTATTATTCAGGCTTGTGGTTTAAAGAGTGTGATTCCCCCTGTTTCTTGTTGGGGTGCACCCTACCAGGATAGTAAGCGCTTTATGCACGATGCATTACCGAGCCTTTATGACTCAGAATTGCAAGGCCGCAACTTGGTCGTCTGTGCTTAGGTTTACTATTTCCTATCAGGTGAACATAAGATGGCAGGAGGATACATCTTTTTGGCGCAGTATGCTGCAGGCAGCATTATAGGTCCTCATTTCTGATGGCGGTCTGCGTTGTTGGTGTCTCCCTCCCCTCAGTAAGCATTGCTTTGGGACATCCCACATGTAATGGCTATGCGGCTCTGTGTCCCGTGATGTACGATAAAGAAAATAGGATTTTTATTAACAGCTTACCTGTAAAATCCTTTTCTTGGAGTACATCACGGGACACAGAGCTCCCGCCCCTCTTTTTTGGGGATATTGGGACACTTACTGCTTTGCTACAAAAACGGAGGTGCTCCCAGTATGGGAGGGGTTATATAGGGAGGGAACTTCCTGTTTAATTGATTACACCAGTGTCCAGCACCTGAAGGTGGAACATATAACCCACTTAGTAATGACTAGAACTCTGTGTCCCGTGATGTACTCCAAGAAAAGGATTTTACAGGTAAGCTGTTATAAAAATCCTATTTTTCCCTCTATTTGTCCTTCAGAATAGGGGGGTCTTGAGTTTTTTTCTGAAGGCCAGGTGATCAATTACCGTTCGGATGTTGGTCAGTAATGCGTTCCACAGTCGAGGTCCTTGGACTGCAAATCTTTGTTTTCCTTTGGTCTTGTAGTGGGCTTTGGGGATTTGGATTGGTTTTTGGTTAGCTGATCGAAGAACGCGATTGAGGTTTTGGTATTTTATTTTCTCAACTAAATATTGGGGGGCGCTTCCGTGTACACATTTGTGCGTCAGGCAGAGGGCCTTAAATGTGATTCAGTCCTTTACGGCCAGCCAATAGAGGGATCTCAGGGACGGGGTGATCAGTTCCCAGGGTTTTTTCCCTGTCACCAGTCGTGCCGCAGTGTTCTGGATGACTTGGAGACGGGCAATCTGGTATTTTGGGAGTCCGAGGTAGAGGGAATTTGCATAATTGAACCTGGAGTTAATAATTGTCCCTACCACTACTGCTGTATCGTCTTTCGGGATGAAGGGAATAAGTCTTCGTAGGAGACGTAGAAGATGGTGATATCCGTTAACTACTGATCCAATTTGTGCGTCCATTGTCATGCCAGAGTCAAAGATGACTCCGAGACTTTTGACTTTGGTGCTTGGGGTGATGGTTTGTCCCAAAATGGGTGGTGGTGTCCAGGTAGTCCTGGACAGTCTCTTTTGGTTTGCATGGAGTAGGCATGGCGTGAGGTCTGAGCATTTCACAGAGCACCTGAAGGCAGCAAAAGAGGTACACTTTGTACCCAAATTCCCGTAAAGTCATAGGACAAGGGGAAATCAATAATGAAGTCCATTGAAAAATGGTGCCATGGTTCATGGTGGGCATGGGAAGCAGTAGAACAGAGGCTGCTGGTAATTCGGGTTTTGGTCTGGCACTAATCATATAAGCTTTCATGTAGTCCTCTGCTTCCTTACCGATATTAGTCACCGATACAAGAACCATGGGAGTTCTTTGGACACCTGGCTGCCTGAAAAGCTTGCAGTCATGGGCCCAATCCCGGGGTTTTAGTACTCGGCTCCGGAGGCACTACTCTTATCAGGGGGAATTACAGATTCCTGAGTAGAAGTCTGGGCTGGGATACGAATAGTCGGAATAATTATAGTCTGGCTCCAGAGGCGCCTCTCAATCTTGGGAACCAATGGAGTGAAAGAGGGGGCCTGCTCTAGAGTAATTCCGCGTACAGACGATCAGAAATTCCGACAACAAAACCGTGGATTTTTTTCTGACGGAATGTTTGCTCAAACTTGTCTTGCATACACACGGTCACACAAATGTTGTCAGAAATTCCGAATGTCAAGAACACGGTGACGAACAACACTACAACGAGTTGAGAAAAATTAAGTTCAATGATTCTGAGCATGCGTCAAATTGATTCCGAGCATGCGTGTTTTTTTGTGCGTCAAAATTGCATACAGACGATTGAAATTTCCGACAGAAAATGTCCGATGGAGCCTAAACACCAGGGCCGATCCTAGGCAGGGTGCTTAGCACCCAGGGCATGCAGAGGTGGGGGCACCAAAGTTGCAGATTTCTCCCCTCCTCTCCTTGTTTGTGTCCATCCAGAACTAGTGTTCTGAATATAGGTATGTGTCTCTGACCATTTCCTGTACTATGTCTGCAGTCTCTGACTTCTCCTGTATCATGTCTGCAGTCTCTGACCATCTCCTGTATCATGTCTGCAGTCTCTGACCATCTCCTGTATCATGTCTGCAGTCTCTGACCATCTCCTGTATCATGTCTGCAGTCTCTGACCATCTCCTGTATCATGTCTGCAGTCTCTGACCATCTCCTGTATCATGTCTGCAGTCTCTGACCATCTCCTGTATCATGTCTGCAGTCTCTGACCATCTCCTGTATCATGTCTGCAGTCTCTGACCATCTCCTGTACCATGTCTGCAGTCTCTGACCATCTCCTGTACTATGTCTGCAGTCTGTGACCATCTCCTACACTATGTCTGCAGTCTCTGACCATCTCCTGTATTATGTCTGCAGTCTCTGACCATCTCCTGTATTATGTCTGCAGTCTCTGATCATCTCCTGTACTATGTCTGCAGTCTCTGACCGTCTCCTGTACTATGTCTGCAGTCTCTGACCATCTCCTGTATTATGTCTGCAGTCTCTGATCATCTCCTGTACTATGTCTGCAGTCTCTGATCATCTCCTGTATTATGTCTGCAGTCTCTGATCATCTCCTGTACTATGTCTGCAGTCTCTGACCACCTCCTGTGCCATGTCTGCAGTCTCTGATCATCTCCTGTACCATATCTGCAGTCTCTGACTGTCTCCTGTATAATGTCTGTAGTTATTCTGGGGGTCTTTCTAACAGACTCTCTAACAGAAGCCCTCTCTGTGTCAATCAGAGAGCCCCCCCTCCAGGTCCCAATAAAGTCCTCTGCTTCTCTTCCTGTATTTTGTTTATTGTTAAGAGAACATGTAAGGATCCCAGGGCAATGAAGACTTTGTGAAGTAGCATCTCCATAGAAACATTTGTAAAGGGGAGGAGTTAGTAAAATGGCCACGCCCATGTGGGGGCGCCAGAAATATTTGTGACCCTAGGATCGGCCCTGCTACACACGGTCGGAATTTCCGTCCAAAAGCTCACATCGAACATTTCTTGACGAAATTTCTGATCGTGTGTATGCGGCATTAGAGGTCTATTTAGGTCTTGTATGGATTTAAGGGAGAAACCCAATGCAAAAAAAATCAAGGAAAAAATGGATTGGATTCCCCCCAGAATCCAAACCAACATGAGAAAAAGTTGCACTTCCTGGCACTGCTCACCCCCATTCGTATTCAGGATCATCTTTATTATCTTGAGGCAGGTTTATTACCCTGTTTGCCCAAAAATAAGACCTACCCTGAAAATAAGACCTAGCATTATTTTCCAGGAGGGCTGCAATATAAGCCCTACCCCGAAAATAAGCCCTAGTTAAAAATGCTTGTAAAATCCTATAATCCACTATATTACAGTAGTATATAATGTATAATGTGTGTGTTTCTATAATATAATTGCGGGGAAGAGAGCTCCGGCGTGTAACAGAAGTGCAGAGCGGCGCTATAACGAAGGTATTTGGCACAATTATATTACAGAAACGCACACATTGTACATTATATAATACTGTAATAGAGGGGATTATAGGATTTTACAAGCATTTTACCTCAGTTCACACTGGGGATTCCTGACAGGCAGGGGGGGGGGGGGGGGAGAGGGGGAGAGAAGACAGCACATTACATGGTAAGACCTACCCCGAAAATAAGCCCTACTGTGTCTTTTGTTGGCATAATTAATATAAGACCCGGGCTTATTTTCGGGGGAAACACGGTATATACCCCGATATGCAAACATGTCGGTCTCCAACATAGTTACGATCCTGCTGTAATTTCCTTCTTTGTACTGGAAGTGATTCCCCCACAAGAGAGAGGAGGAAACTTTGATAAGAAAGCACGATGGATCTTTAACCACTTCCATACCGGGGGGCACTTACCCCCCTTCCCGCTCAAGCCAATTTTCAGCTTTCAGCACTGTCGCACTTTGAATGGCAATTGCGCGGTCATGCTACATTGTACCCAAACTAAATTGGCATCCTATTTCCCCACAAATAGAGCTTTCTTTTGGTAGTATTTGATCACCTCTGCGGTTTTTATTTTTTTGTGCAACAACTAAAAAAAGACTTAAAATTTAGAAAAAAAATTAAGTTTTTATTTTTTTCTGTAATTTTTTTTGTAAATAAGTAAGTTTTCCCTTTCAATTACGAACACTGATATGGCGGCACTGATGGGCACAGATGAGATGGCACTGATGGACATCGATGAGGTAGTACTGACGGACACAGATGAGGTGGCACTGATTGGCGACGCTGGTATGCGGCACTGATGGGCACACATAGGCGGCACTGATGGGCACACATAGGCGGCACTGATGGGCACACATAGGCGGCACTGATGGGCACTCATGGGCGGCACTGATGGGCACTCATGGGCGGCACTGATGGGCACTCATGGGCGGCACTGGGCACTCATAGGCAGCACAGATGGGCACTCATGGGCGGTTCTGTGGGGTGGCACTGATGGACACTGTGGGGCGGCACTGATGGACACTGTGGGGCGGCACTGATTTACTTATGTTGCCAGTCAGTGCCCATTTGTGGGCACTGATTGGCATCTTTTTTTTTTCAGACTTTTTTTATTTTTTTCCAGAATTTTTTTTGCCCCCTTTTTTTTTAATTTTGCCCTTCCCTGGTGGTCCATGGTGGGCTTCCCTGGTGGTCCATGTGGCGATCCGAGGGGGGGCTGCGCTGATAAACAATCAGCGCGAACCCCCCCTGTTAGGAGAGCCGCCGATCGGCTCTCCTCTACTCGCGTCTGTCAGACGCGAGTGAGGAAGAGCCATCAACGGCTCTTCCTGTTTACATCGTGATCAGCCGTGATTGGACACGGCTGATCACGTGGTAAAGAGTCTCCGTGAGAGACACTTTACCTAGATCGGTGTTGTGGGGTGTCAGACTGACACCCCACAACAACGATCGCCGCAATGCGCCCCCCCCCCCCCGGCTCAGAATCCTGAGGATGTCATATGACGTCCAGTCAGGATTCTACAACCACTTTGCCGACGTCAATCTGTTATTGGCGGGCGGCAAGTGGTTAATCAAAGGGCCACCTATGCACCAGGACTTAATACAGCCCTCTCATTCAAACCATTTTTATAAGCATGACAGGTTAAAATAGAATATACCTTTGGTTTGGTTTGCTAGGTAGAATGTATTTTCTCCGGCCATCTAGTGGTGAAGTGAAATGTTAGAACTCAATTAACCCCTTCAATACCGGGCTTTTATACCCACCTCCATACCGGGCACTTCTCTCCTCCATGTACAAATCATCATTCTTTTGCTAGAAAATTACGCAGAACCCCCAAACATGATATATGTTTTTTTTAGCAGACACCCTAGGGAATAAAACAACGGTCATTGCAACTTTTTATCTTGCACGGTATTTGCGCAATCATTTTTCAAACGCCTTTTTTTGGGAAAAAAATTGTTTCATGAATTAAAAAATAACAAAACAGTAAAGTTAGCCCAATTTCTTTGAAAAATATGAAAGATGATGTTACGCCGAGTAAATAGATACCTAACATGTCACGCTTTAAAATTGCGCACACTCATGGAATGGCGCCAAACTTCGGTACTTAAAATTCTCCATAGGCAACGCTTTGAAATTTTTTACAGGTTACCAGTTTAGAGTTACAGAGGAGGTTTAGTGCTAGAATTGTTGCTGGCACTCTAACGCACGCGGCGATACCTCACATATGTGGTTTAAACGGCGTTTACATATGTCGGCGGGACTTGTGTGTGCGTTTGCTTCTGCGCGTGAGCTACCGGGGACAGGGGCGTTTTAATTTTTTTTATTATTATTATTAGTTTTTTTGATGAGACCCCACATCTCTCCTCCAGGATGGAAACCATGAGATCGGTGAAAAAAATTCACCGATGCTTAGTAGCCACAATCGCGGCTTTGCTTACACACGGGACCCGGGCGTGACGTCATCACATCGCGTCCGGGTCCTCCGACGGTCAGAGATGACTGGTGACCATCTGGTCACCAGTCATCACTGTGGTTCCAGCTAGCGCCGGACGATTCATTCTCCGGGCTCCCAAAGGCACCGGATGGTGGCGGGAGGGGGGGATGTCCCCTCCCGCTGCCTATAAGAACGATCAAGCGGCGGAACCACCGCTATGATTGTTCTTATGTTGTGTAGAATCGCCGGCAGAAGAGATGGATATCTGGATGATGCCTCTCGCTGCAGGCATCATTCAGATATCCCCCCCCCCCAAAGTCCAGGACGTCATATGACGTCCACCCAGGATGGGAGATCCCCTCTGTGGACGTCATATGACAATGGCCCGGTATTGAAGTGGTTAAGATCACAATTTCTTATTTTGGACTTTGCATACTTCTTAGATACAAAGCGACTTACAAATATATTACTTTGAAACTTGCTGCATTTGGTGTGAATATAATTATACTGTACATATTTTGAAATCCATTAACAGGTTTTTTATATTTTCTGTCTAGATAGACTCTGTAATGGAGCGCTTGGTGGATCCTCGGTTAGTGTTGTGAATTTGAGTACACGCCACTAGGTGGGGCTGCTTGGCTTGACCATATGTTGGGAAACTACATCTCCCATACATCCTATCCGCCGTGGTGCAGAGAACGGCGCATGCGCGATGGGGCCGCGATTGGTCCAATTGCGCATGCGCTGCCTGGAATAGCCGCCGGAAGTGTTGTCAGGGGTCAGGCTTGACCCTTTACTTCCGGGTGGACCTTACTACTTAAACGCCGGCGTGCGCGGATGACGCACGCCTGGCATTTTGAGTGGAGAACAGAAAGTCACACTACAGCACGGGGAAGCCTAATCCAGCGTGATCATATTAGTGTACTTATACAAACTTAATACAGTAGGTGTTTGTGATATTGTGTTTTTAGCACGACAGCATCGCGCTGATTCTCGGCGACATGGTGCCGAGATCTCGCCGACATCTCGCACTCACTGGAATAGTGACAGCACATCCCAGCAAGCGCGTCATAGAAGCGACGGGAGATCCGGCATGGATTCCCGCCAATTCTACACGTGTGTGGCGTTTGTTATGAATCCTGAGGGGGAAGTCCCCGCCGGATTTTAAATAAAAATCCGGCATGGGTTCCCCCCTCAGGAGCATACCGGGCCCTTAGGTCTGTTATGGGTTGTAAGGAGAGCCCCCCTACGCCGAAAAAAACGGCGTAGGAGGTCCCCCTACAATCCATACCAGACCCATATCCAAAGCACGCTACCCGGCCGGCCAGGAAGGGAGTGGGGACGAGCGAGCGCCCCCTCCCCCTCATGAGCCGTGCCAGGCTGCATGCCCTCAACATGGGGGGGTTGGGTGCTCTGGGGCAGGGGGGCGCACTGCGGCCCCCCCACCTCAGAGCACCCTGTCCCCATGTTGATGAGGACAGGGCCCCTTCCCGACAACCCTGGCCGTTGGTTGTCGGGGTATGCGGGCGGGTGGCTTATCGGAATCTGGGAGCCCCCTTTAATAAGGGGGCCCCCAGATACCGGCCCCCCACCCTAAGTGAATGGATATGGGGTACATCGTACCCCTAACCATTCACATGTAGGAAAAATGTCAAAGTTAATAAACACACCACACAAGGGTTTTTAAAATAATTTATTTTTCTGCTCCGGAGGCTCCCCCTGTCTTCTTTATTAGCTCTGTTTACCAGGGGGATCTTCTTCTTTGACGTCTTCGTGTGGGTGGGGGCCGCCGTCTGGTTCTCTTTCACCGCCGGGGGGGGTCGCTTTTAAAAAAGCCCCCACCCCCCGACGGGTTTCCTCCGGCGTCTTCGGCGGGGGGGCTTCTTCTTCCGCTATCCCGACGGGTCTTCTCCGCTATCCGGGGGGTCTTCTCAACTCTCCGGGGTCTCCTTCTATGTTCGCCGCTCTCCGCTGTTGACTCGGCGCACCCCGGTTCTTCCTCTCGCTGTCCGGTGCCTTCTTCTTCCGTGCTGTACGTCTTCTTCTCCTTCCGTGCTGTGAGTTCTTCTTCCGTGCTGTGACGTCATGTTCTTCTCTTCTTCTCCCGATGTTGACACGTCGCCTTTCCTCGCTGCAATGACGGATGCGCGGCTTGCATCGGATTTATATAGACCTCACAATCCCATCATGCTCTGGTACCTACCCATGTGATACCTACCCACGTGGGTAGGTATCACATGGGTAGGTACAGAGCATGATGGGACTGTGAGGCCTATATAGGTCCGATGAAAGCCGCGCACACGTCATTGCAGCGAGAAGAGCCGGCGTGTCAGCATCTGGAGAAGAGAAGAAGATGACGTCACAGCCCGGAAGAAGAAGAATACGTCACAGCACGGAAGAAGAAGATAGATGTTCAGCGCTGAAGGAGAAGGCACCAGACAGCTGGAGGAAGAACCGGGGTGCGCCGAGTCAACAGCGGAGAGCGGCGAACATAGCAGAAGACCCCCGGAGAATGAAGAAGACCCCCCGGATAGCCGAAGAAGACCCCCCCGGATAGCGGAAGAAGAAGCACACCACCCCCCGCCGAAGACGTCGGAGGAAACCCGCCGAGGAGTGGGCGCTTTTATAAAAGCGACCCCCCCCCCCCGGCGGTGGAAGAGAACCGGACGGCGGCGAAGAGCGGCTCCCACCCGAAGACGTCAAAGAAGAAGCCCCCCCTGGTAAACAGAGCTAAAGAAGACAGGGGGCGGCCTCCGGAGCAGACTAATAAATTATTTTAAAAACCCTTGTGTTGTGTGTTTATTGACTTTAACATTTTTCCTCCAGGTGAATGGGTAGGGGTACGATGTACCCCATATCCATTCACTTAGGGTGGGGGGCCGGTATCTGGGGGCCCACTTATTAAAGGGGGCTCCCAGATTCCGATAAGCCTCCCGCCCGCATACCCCGACAACCAACGGCCAGGGTTGTCGGGAAGGGGCCCTGTCCTCATCAACATGGGGACAGGGTGCTGTGGGGGGGGGGCGCAGTGCACCCCCCCTGCCCCAGAGCACCCAACCCCTCCATGTTTTGGGCATGCAGCCCGGTACGGCTTAGGAGGGGGGGGCGCTCGCTCGTCCCCACTCCTTTCCTGGCCAGCCGGGTAGCGTGCTTTGGATACGGGTCTGGTATGGATTGTAGGGGGACCCCCTACGCCGTTTTTTCGGCGTAGGGGGGGCTCTCCTTACAACCCATAACAGACCTAATGGCCCGGTATGCTCCTGAGGGGGGAACCCATGCCGGATTTTTATTTAAAATCCGGCGGGGACTTCCCCATCAGGATTCATAACAAACGCCGCACACGTGTAGAATTGGCGGGAATCCAAGTCGGATCTCCCGTCGCTTCTATGATGGCTTTGTCTCTATCGCGGCAAGCCAGCTCGGCACTGGCTCCCGCGATGGGGCTCGTAGGTGGTCAATCTCGCCGAGAAAGGGAGCGAGATTGACACAATATCGAGTTCACCTACTGTAGCAATGTTGGATCTAGCATTTATAGTGGGCAATCTCTGGTTTTTTTTTTCCTATGCTATGAGACATCTCTTATATATTCTTCTCTCCGTAGCATATAGGGTTTAATATTTGGGGCGTATTCTTTCCATTTCATAAAAGAGCTATACTCTTAATTTTTCCCAAATGTTATTCCTATTTTTGTTTATTTTCACTACAGATGCACTTACTTTTGTATCTGCTTATGTGTATACATTCTAGCATATCACTACATTTGGACTTTTTTTGCATCAGTCCTAGGCTGTCTCCAGTCACTGGGGTAGATTCAGAAAGCAATTGCGTCTGCGTATCCATAGATACGCAGCGCAATTGCTTACTTGCGCCGGCGTCTCGAATGCTCCTGATTCAGGAACCTCGATACGCCGACTGCAGCCTAAGATATGCGCGGCATAAGGCTCTTATGCCCGCATATCTTAGGCTGCATTCTTACGCAGGCCGCTAGGTGGCGTTCCCGTAGTGGTCAGCGTATAGTATGCAAATTGCATACTAACGCCGATTCACAACCCTACGCGAGCCCTGCGTACGCAGTTTACATCGTTTCCGTTCGTCGGGTTCCGCGTAAGGCTGCTCCTGCTATTAGCAGGGGCAGCCAATGCTACGTATACCCGTCGTTCCCGCGTCGCGAATTTTAAATTTTACGTAGTTTGCGTAAGTGAATCGTGAATGGCGCTGGACACCATTTACGTTCACTTTGAAGCAAATGACGTCCTTTGCGATGTCATTTGCCGCAATGCACATCGGGAAAGTTTCCCGACGGAGCATGCGCACTACGTTCGGCGCGGGAACACGCCTAATTTAAATGATCCACGCCTCCTACGGGATCATTTAAATTACGCGCCCTTACGCCGGGCATTTTTAGGGAGCGCCCGCGCAAATTACGTGGCTACTGCTTCATGAAGGAAGCGTAGCGCAGATAATTTGCGTAGGCGCAGGGTAAAAACGGGACGCTGCGCCTCCGTAAGAAGTGCGCAGCGGTACCTGAATCTACCCCACTGTCTACTCCTTTTTTGGGGGCAACACATGTGTGCAATATCCTCTATAGATAACCAGCAGGTATCTTTGGGTTACTGGGATATACGTTTTACCACCTAATTTGGGATTTGTTTTAATACGATTAAAACCACAACTATAATAATAATATAAATTATTTCTAGATATTGCTATACCACATACCCCATTAAGTATTATCAAGGTCCAGCAGCTTCACAGTAACCTGACGGGTCTGGCTCCCTGTCGGGGGTGTATTTTCTCTGAATTGGCTGATCACTGTCCTTGGAGCTCACTAATCGCTCTTTGCAGCGTATACAAAATCTGACAGACTAGGTGAGCTAAAATCTTATAAAGAGTATTATTAAATGTGTAGCTGGCCAGCTAGAACCTGTCCTAGGTCGCTAATATAAGGCTGGGTTCACACTACGATTTTCCCGTCCGTCAGCCGCATGCGATTTCAGTATTGAAAACGTACGGGCCCGTACGGGAAAACGCATACATAGACAATGCATTGCAAATCGTATGCACTCAGATGCATCCGGGTGCGTACGATTTGCTGGCAAAACGTTTTTTAACAGTACGCAAAACCGTGTTCAACCACGGTTTTGCTGCCGTTTTTGAAACCGTATGGCAAACGCATACGTTTTTTTTTTTAACATTAAAGTCAATGGAAAACGCACATATGTGCGGTTCCATACGTTTACGTCCGTTTCAGCCGCATACGTTTTTTCATATAAATCGTATGCGGCTGATGGACGGGAAAATCGTAGTGTGAACCCAGCCTAACCTACATGTATATACAGCTAAACCTGCTAAGAACCTAAATGTAATGCACATGTGTATATGTGAGAGACAAAAGCAAAGTTATTCACTGTGATTTTATACTTGGATGTCATATAATAGTTGTATGTTGTGTTCACAGAAGCAAAATAAAAAATATGCCTTTAAGAATCGTTTATTTATATGACAGTGAGGAGGTAAGCAATAATAACACAGTAGAGTTCATGCCAGAAAGCATAGCTTAAAGCGGGAGTTCACCCATTTAAAAAAAAAAAAAAAATCTCCCCTTAGCTTCCTGCTCGTTTTGTCTAGGGGAATCGGCTATTTGTATTAAAATATGATCCGTACTTACCCGTTTTCGAGCTGCATCTTCTTCCGTCGCTTCCGGGTATGGGTCTTCGGGAGCGGGCGTTCCTTCTTGATTGACATTCTTCCGAGAGGCTTCCGACGGTCGCATCCATCGCGTCACTCGTAGCCGAAAGAAGCCGAACGTCGGTGCGGCTCTATACTGCGCCTGCGCACCGACGTTCGGCTTCTTTCGGAAAATCGTGACGCGATGGATGCGACCGTCGGAAGCCTCTCGGAAACCTGTCAATCAAGAAGGAACGCCCATTCCCGAAGCCCATACCCGGAAGCGACGGAGAGGATGCGTCTCGTAAACGGGTAAGTACGGATCATATTTTAAAATAAATAGCCGATTCCCCTAGTAATAACGAGCATTCATCTAAGGGGAAAAAGTGCCCTCTAAGGGTGAACCCCCGCTTTAAAGGGGTTGTAAAGACACTGTGGGGCATATTCTTAAAGATCTGAGGCGGCGGAACGTATGTCCTTTACATTACGCCGCCGCAAGTTTAACTGGCAAGTGCCTGATTCCCAAACCACTTACCTGTAAACTTGCAGCGGCGTAGCGTAAAGTCCACCCGCGCAAGCCCTCCTAATTCAAATGATCCTGGTAGGGGGCGTGGATCATTTAAATTAGGCGCGCTCCCGCGCCGATCGTAATGCGCATGCTCCGTCGGGTAAATTACCCAACGTGCATTGCGCTAAATGACGTCTCACGGACGTCATTTGTTTTGACTGTAACGTAAATGGCGTCCAGCGCCATTCACGGACGACTTACGCAAACGACGTTAAATTTTCAAATTTCGACGCGGGATCGACGGCTATACTTAACATTGAGTACGCCACCTAGGGGCCATGTTTATCTTTACGCCGCGTATCGCTTACGGAAACGACGTAAAATCACTACGACGGGCAAGCGTACGTTAGAGAATCGGCGTGACTAGTCATTTGCATATTCTACGCTGACCGCCACCTAGCGGTCAGCGTAAATATTGCAGCCTAAGATACAACGGCCGAGGCCGTCGTATCTTAGGCATGTTTAAGTGTATCTCAGTTTGAGAATACACTTAAACATAGGATCGGACTTACGTAGGCGTATCTGCTGATACGCAGGCGTAAAGTATTTGAGAATATGGCCCAACATTTTTTCCTCTTAAATTAAAGTAAAAAGTAATGTTTTGCACAGAGCTTTTTTTCTCAGAAAATAGGTGCAGGAACTCAACCACGACCCCGTTCAGATTTCACAAACAGTAGAAGGGTCTTAAAGGGGCATTAAATACCAGAATTGCATTACATACAGAGTGCAGAGCTGTCACTTGTACACAGAAACCAGACTTCTGTGTTTACAAGTGACTGTGGTGAGCAGGCACCAAAGGGTCTGAGCCAAAGGTGGTGGAACTGAGTTGCCCCAAGTTCCCCCTGAAAAAAAGCCCTGGTTTTGCATTATAACTAGTTTGATACCTGATGAAATCGCATTGGCCCGGATTCAGAGAGCAATTGCGCCTGCGTAACCATAGGTTACACAGCGCAATTGCTGACTTGCTCCGGCGTTACGAATGCTCCTGATTCAGGAACATCGTAACGCCAACTGCAGCCTAAAATCTGCGTGGCATAAGGCTCTTATGCCACGCAGATTTTAGGCTGCATTCTTGCGATGACCGCTAGGGGGCGCTCCCATTGTGCTCAGTGTATAGTATGCAAATTGCATACTTACACCGATTCACAATGTTGCGCGGGCCCTGCGTACGCAAGTTACGGAGTTTCCGTATGGCGTCTTTAGCGTAAGGCTACCCCTTCCAATAGTAGGGGCAGCCAATGCTAAAGTATAACCGCCGTTGCCACGTCGTTCACTTTGAAGCAAATGACGTCCTTGCGACGTCATTTGCCGCAATGCATGTCGGGAAAGTTTCCTGACGGAGCATGCGCTCTACACTCGGCGCGGGAGCGTGCCTAATTTAAATGATTCCCGCCCCCTACGGGATCATTTACATTAGGCGCCCTTACGCAGGGCAAGTTTACACAGCGCCCCCACAATTTACGGAGCTACTGCTCTGTGAATCGCGGGTAGCACAGTAAATTTGCGGGGGAGCAGGGCAAAAACGCTGCCCTGTGCCTCTGTAAGAAAGGGGCAAATCTACCTGAATCCGGGCCATAGTTTTTATTCACCTCCATCACTCCTGAATCATTATTCTCACTGACTTCCTGGTTTGCGGTGCGCATTCATTCTTGCTATATCACGGCCTAATGGGAACTAAAGTTCCCATTAGGCTTAGCCTCCATGCCTGTGAGGGATAAGAGAGCATCTTCACGCAGGGCTGTAATCATAGGGAGGGGGCGAGGGGCACATTCTGATTTCCACCATGCAGAACGGCTCAGATGCTGGTGGAAAGCAAGAAGAGGAGAGACAGGAAATGGCATTTTTAAACCTGGATTTCTGTATTTTGGAGGTCAAAAGGAAAAACGAGGTAAGAGTGATATTTAAATGCTCTAGCTTACAGCAATCAATTAATCTAATAAGAAACGAACCTTTAGTGTTCCTTATAGCTTTTGTGACTCATCAGAAGCCTTGCCCAATCACAGCTAATCTCACATTGAGCAGAAAAGTAGATGAAAGATGGATAGCCGCACTCCGAAAAAAACGTGCAGGTTGTCCTTTATTTAAATAAACAGCAAATACATCACCAAATCATAAAACAGGGACAGGGGAACAGGGGACGTTTCGCACAAGATTAGTGCTTATTCATGGCTAACATGCAAATGAAAACTGTTGGATATATATATAGGAAACAAAAAGGGAGACATGTGACTTTCTTTGGGAATTGGCTAGGAGTGGCCCAAGGTAATAAGACACACCTGAAGCCAATTAAGGGCCAGATCCACAAAAGGGATACGCAGGCGTATCCCTGTTTCTAACTATGCGCAGGTTCATAGAATCAGTTACGCATAGATATCCATAAGATCCGACAGGTGTAATTGTTTTACACTATCGGATCTTAGGATGCAATACCGCGGCCGCCGCTGGGGGCATTTCTCGTCGTAACCAGCGTTGGGTATGCAAATTAGCACTTACGGAGATCCACGAAGGTTTTTCCATTCGTGAAGTCTCCGTAAGTGTTAGTTTACCGTCGCAAAGATAGGGCTGCTTTTACAAAGTGTAAAGTTAGTACACCATGTAAAAGTATACCTGTCTTTCCCGCGTCGCTGTCAATTTTATTTTAACATTTTTTTTTTCCCGCCGCATCTCTTTTTTACCCGTCGCGATTCACAAAACTCGGCGCAATGTAACGTAACGCAAAGCACGTCGGGAAAATAGCGTCGGGAGCATGCGCAGTACATCCGGCGCGGGAGCGCGCCTAATTTAAATGGGACTCACCCCATTTGAATTGGCCCGCCTTGCGCCGGACGGATTTAGGTTACACCGCTGCAAATTTCCAGGTAAGTGCTTTGTGGGTCGGGCAATAACTTGTGTAATTTGCGGCGGTGTAACTTAAATCAGAAAAGTTACGTTGCGCCGCCTGGCTGTGAATCTGGCCCTAAAGGTGTACAAGTATACAAGAGATGAATAATACTCTTTGTTGCAATGGACTGTAAATGTGTTGTGATACAGACCCAAAAAAAAGGGAATGCACATGTTGACAAACTGTCAGTGTGACTTTTAGCACCAAAGGTGTCTGTATCGGGATAAGGATCGTTAACACCGATACTGTCCTATATGATTTTTTCCAAAAAATACATATTTTTGTATTTTATAGAAATACATCTCTACGAAAAGCGGGGCTCGGACCAACTATTAACTAAGCCGTAACATATCGCCATAAAGGCGATAGTATATAGCAATTAGGCATTACGCATAAAGAAAAAAAAAATGTATGCACTTGAATAAACTCGGGGTCAAAAAGAACTTTTGACACATACAATGCGATTCCTACCACATCTTGACATGTGTCGGCCCTCATATCAGGAACTGAATGGAGCCATGATCACAGCGAGACTGGCTTGGGAGGAAAATGTGCGTTGAAACTGACTGAAACCCTACAAACCAATGGCAACCATCGGATGCAAAGCTGCAGTTCAAGAGATTTAACGACAATGGGCCAGATTCTCATACATTAACGTTGCTCCTGGGCAGCGTAATGTATGTGATTTACGTTACACCGCCGCAGGTTTACATCCTGATTCTCAGAACACTTACCTGTAAACTTGCGGCGGTGTATCGTTAATTCGCTCGGCGCAAGCCCGCCCAATTCAAATGGGGCGGGCACCATTTAAATTAGGCGCGCTCCCGCGCCGAGCGTACTGCGCATGCTCCGTCGGGTAAATTACCCGACGTGCATTGCGCTAAATGACGTCGCCCCGACGTCATTTGCTTAGACGTTTATGTAAATGGCGTCCAGCGCCATTCACGGACGTCTTACGCAAACGACGTATTTTTTTTAAACTTCGACGCGGGAATGACGGCCATAGTTAACATTGGTTGCCCCTGCTAATAGCAGGGGCGACCTTACGCGTCGCGTATGCTACGGAAACGACGTAAATTATCAGCGTCGAACGCGCGTAGGTTCGGGAATCTCGCGTACTTACCTCATTTGCATAGACTACGGGAAAAACGCTGATGCGACACCTAGCGGCGGGGAAAAAAATTACTTTTAAGATCTGACAGCGTAACAGCCTTACGCATGTCGGATCTAATGGTTATCTATGCGCAACTGATTCTAAGAATCAGTCGCATAGATACCCGGGGCCAGATGAGGAGTTACGACGGCGCTAATGGTGTTGCGCCGTCGTAACGCCTTTGAGAATCTGGCCCAATGTCTAGTGAAATATATACGAGTTTAAAGTAAAGAATGGACGTGTGCCCGAATAATGTCGCTAAAATACAGGAAACGAATGGGGATGCTTGGGAGAAACCCGATGCAACTTGCCGACCTGATGGTACATATAACATAATATAAACGGGCATTATGGATACATTTTTGTGTACCTATATAACATAAGATGGAACAAGGCACTTCGGCCCACGTGATTCGTGACATGACTTCTAACAGGGTATGTCTAAAATGAAAATTATTGTGTGTGTTTGTGTGCAGGCATATGTAAAAACTAAAAATAAATAAAGTAAAGTTGCTCTGCACCCACACTTATACAAGAATCTACATAAAAACAGAAATTTGCAAGGCAGGGTCCACGATACGCGCTTAAACGTGTTAAATTGGAATTGTAACTAGTCGTTAATATAATTAAAAAAAGGGAATTGAAAAAAGGAAAAGTAGAAAAATAAGACATATATCTCAGATATTTTTCTTAATATATTAAATACCTTTCCTTTTGTTACCAATTAATCTATTTTATCATTTCTTGGGCTACAGATATGTGCGCAAGTGAAAACGTAGTTACAACCAATTAAACATAAATATGTGGGCGCGTGACATGTGGACGCCGGAAAACAGGGCCTCGTGAATGGTGATATGTAAATATAGCCAATAATGTATATACACATATGGCAAGTATAAACCATGTCAGTCTAATGATGAAAAAACAGTGAGTTCATAATAGGTTAACAGACTAATCCCATATGCAGCACTCAAGCCACTCAGCTGATGTCTCCTTCAGACTGCTTTTCATTAGACAACGACCCTATGATGTAATTCAGTCAGAAGCACTCCGATCGGAACATGTAAAAGAAAGAAAGAGAGGACAAGCCTCATAGCACAATACTGTGATGACTAGAGGGATGTACAAGATACCACATCGACGGTGTACCAACTCACACATCCGCCGAAAAACACAGGCTCAGAGTTAGAAAAAAGCTGCCGCTCAGTGCGATGGTCTCCTCACAAGGATGTATTCCCGTCACATAGGCTCCTCCCCCACGCGTTACGCCACTCGTCACGTGGCTTAGTCATGGGTCTCCATGTGACTGTGAGAACAGCTGAGCTTTTAAACAGAGCCGCTGCGTGTCAATTTCACAGGAAGTGAAACCAAGAAGGGAGCTGACATCAACATCATTGCTGGCAAACAACTCAGGCACTGTGCAAAACACAACTTTAACATGCCCATTTCATATACAATCATATACAGAACCATAGTTTAATATAAAAAGATTAAAAAGGTATATAATGCGGTTAACCCATATTGGCTGTATGCCTAATTTGATTAGATCGTATGGGCAAACATATATATCTAAACACATATTTAAAAAAACATATTATCCAAACATTTCATTTTAAAACCGAGAAGGAATATATTAAAAATATAGCCATTACTTTTTGATTTACATCGCCCTCATCATATAGCTCAAAAAGGTACTGCATTGACATATAATGTATTATTCACATATTTATATATACATCTTGAAGGGGCAATAGCTATATGGTAACAATAGACCAATGTGAAATATAAGATTATATATACACACTGCTGAAAAAATTAAAATATGTAAATATAACAATAATAATAAAACCATTCATATGATTGTATATACACAAAATCTACATGCTCACATATGGGCATAGAAAAAATATATATAATATAATATATATCCCATTCAAGATGTGATATGGAAAAAACCCCATAAGTAAAAAAGGGGGACTAGATCCATCATTTGATCTTTAGAATATGATTTGAAAATTAAAAATCTGAAATCAAAACAATTCAAATCAAATTCAACATTGAGCCCATTGGGCACTAAGGAGCCCATTTCATATATCCACCTGGATTCACTTTTACTAAGTTCACGAACTTTGTGGCTACCTCTCCAGTGAGGATTATACTTCTCAATAGCCCAGAATTTTAAATCCTTAGGGTTTTGATTGTGACACAATGCAAAATGACGTGAAACATTATGATCGGGATACCCCTTTTCAATGTTTTGAACGTGTTCTCTTATGCGTTTCCACATTGGTCTTTTGGTGCGTCCTATATACTGCAGTAAACAAGAACACTGCAATACATAGACCACACCCTCTGTGCGACATGTAATGAGATCCTTGATCTCGTATTCTTTTTGAGTTACATTCGACACAAACTTGGAACACTTTTGGCCATTGAGGTTCGTATTCTTGCAAGCGTAACAACGTTTGCACAGAAAAAATCCTTTTGCCTGATAAAAGGTTAATTGGTTTTGTTTTGTTGGGGGGTCCGGAACATTTTTTGCTATTAGGTCCCTTAAAGTGGGAGCTCTTCTGTATACTATCTTTGGGATGCTCGGCAGGATCCCTTGTAGTTGCCTATCGGCTTGTAGTATCGGCCAATGCGTTCTAAATATCTTTTCCAACTTTTTATGCTGGACACTATAATTTTAGATAATGGGTAGCTCCATTCCTACTCCTTTATTTTTGATCTTATCTTGTATCAAGGATTCCCTCGGTGTATCATATACTTTTGTGATTTGGGTTTGTATAAAATCTTCATCATACCCCTTATTCACAAATCGCTTCCCCAGCATATTGGCTTGTTCTACAAAGACATTCACATCAGAGCAATTTCTCCGGATTCTTATCATTTGCCCTTTGGGGATATTAATCAACCAAGGATCATGATGACAGCTGTCTGTAGGTATATAGCTGTTTCTTTCTACCGGTTTGAAGTATGTTTTAGTAGTTATTTTTTGGAGTTCCACATTAATTTCCAAATCCAGAAATTTAATCGATTTGTCGCTAATTTCATACGTGAGTTTGATATTCTTCTGGTTCACGTTCAATTTATCCAGGAATTGTGTAAGGGAGGACTCATCGCCTTTCCAGATGATGATACAATCATCAATGTACCTTCTGTACAAAACTAGGTGATGCGGCATATTTGCATAGATAGCCGTCTCTTCCCATTCGGACATATATACATTTGCGACACTTGGTGCGTACTTGGCGCCCATCCCTATTCCATTTAATTGTCGGTAATAGTCTGACTTGTACCAGAAATAATTATGCTGGAGGCCATAGGCCAAGCATCTCAAAACAAACCGTTTCTGTTTAGAAATACAAGTACCATACTTATTTAGTGCCCATTTGGTTGCCCCAATTGCTTCTTCATGATTAATTATAGTGTAAAGTGATGCCACGTCAGCTGTGGCCAACAAATACTTCTCTTGTTCTTTTATCACTATATTATCAAGAATTTGAATAAGGTGCTTCGTGTCTCTTAAGTAAGCCCTTGTTAGAGGAACTAAAGGCTGGATAAACTTGTCCACATACTCTCCCAGTCGGGAATTTATAGACTGTATCCCATTTATAATGGGTCTACCCGGTGGTCTAATAGGATCCTTGTGGATCTTTGGTATCGTGTATATGATCGGGACCCTACAGATTTCTGGAATGAGGTATTTTTCTTCTTTTTTATTTAGAATACCTATTTCTCTTCCTCGATAGATAAGTTCCCAGAGTTCTTCCTTATATTCCCTTGTAGGGTTTCCCCTGAGCTTGATGTATGTATTCACGTCACTGAGCTGATTCTCCAGTTTTTCATAATAGTATTTCCTTGATAGTACTACTATGGCTCCCCCTTTATCTGCCGGCCTAATAATAATTTGTTTGTTCTCTTCAAGTTCTTTTATCCCCTTATGAATAGCTTTCGGATCCGGCATTTTTTTAATTTTCAATTTATCCAGATCTCTAAGGACCATTTTATTAAAAACCTCTATATGCTGGTTATTCTTTACTTGGGGATTAAATAGAGATTTATTTCTCAATTGACTGTGTGTCACTCTTTTTTATTTCAGATTTTTAATTTTCAAATCATATTCTAAAGATCAAATGATGGATCTAGTCCCCCTTTTTTACTTATGGGGTTTTTTCCATATCACATCTTGAATGGGATATATATTATATTATATATATTTTTTCTATGCCCATATGTGAGCATGTAGATTTTGTGTATATACAATCATATGAATGGTTTTATTATTATTGTTATATTTACATATTTTAATTTTTTCAGCAGTGTGTATATATAATCTTATATTTCACATTGGTCTATTGTTACCATATAGCTATTGCCCCTTCAAGATGTATATATAAATATGTGAATAATACATTATATGTCAATGCAGTACCTTTTTGAGCTATATGATGAGGGCGATGTAAATCAAAAAGTAATGGCTATATTTTTAATATATTCCTTCTCGGTTTTAAAATGAAATGTTTGGATAATATGTTTTTTTAAATATGTGTTTAGATATATATGTTTGCCCATACGATCTAATCAAATTAGGCATACAGCCAATATGGGTTAACCGCATTATATACCTTTTTAATCTTTTTATATTAAACTATGGTTCTGTATATGATTGTATATGAAATGGGCATGTTAAAGTTGTGTTTTGCACAGTGCCTGAGTTGTTTGCCAGCAATGATGTTGATGTCAGCTCCCTTCTTGGTTTCACTTCCTGTGAAATTGACACGCAGCGGCTCTGTTTAAAAGCTCAGCTGTTCTCACAGTCACATGGAGACCCATGACTAAGCCACGTGACGAGTGGCGTAACGCGTGGGGGAGGAGCCTATGTGACGGGAATACATCCTTGTGAGGAGACCATCGCACTGAGCGGCAGCTTTTTTCTAACTCTGAGCCTGTGTTTTTCGGCGGATGTGTGAGTTGGTACACCGTCGATGTGGTATCTTGTACATCCCTCTAGTCATCACAGTATTGTGCTATGAGGCTTGTCCTCTCTTTCTTTCTTTTACATGTTCCGATCGGAGTGCTTCTGACTGAATTACATCATAGGGTCGTTGTCTAATGAAAAGCAGTCTGAAGGAGACATCAGCTGAGTGGCTTGAGTGCTGCATATGGGATTAGTCTGTTAACCCATTATGAACTCACTGTTTTTTCATCATTAGACTGATTATTCATTTATTCATTCATGAGTGTTGTTGTTTTCTAATCTAATTTATGTTTACACTATTCACTGAATTTAATATGAATATCACTCACCATATTGTACCAATCAGCACTAGTTGATATTAGCGCTATCTTCACTCTTTATATATTCATTAATTGGTTTTGTTCACTTTTTTGATATGCAGCTTTTATTATTTAATTATTTTTGTTGATTTTTTCCTTTGTATTAGTTTATTTGGTAGCGCAGTAGTACCACTTTTTTCATATAAACCATGTCAAGGGCAATATGAAAACTATAGTGAAAAGCAGAGAAAAGATCATTTTTAGAAATATTGAAAGAACATATTAGGAATATTAGATGACATGTAAGTTCTCGGCGGAAAACGGCAATGACGCCGACGTGTGCGTCATTGACGTAAAGTCGTATTCAAGAACGACTTAGGGAAACAACGTAGCCGACGGAAAAACACGACGCGGACCCGACGCCATACTTAACATGGCCTACATGGGACTTGCGGAAACTTACTCCTCATATAGCAGGAGTAAGTTTACGCTTACGCAAACGACGTTAGCGACGGGTACGCGACGCAAAATCGTTCGGAAATCGGCGTAGCAGGCTCATTTGCATAAACAAATGAGACCTGAACGTAAACGCCATCTAGCGGCCGGCGGCGTAATTACATTTAAGATCCGACAGTGTAAGTGACTTACAGATGGCGGATCTTAAGTGTATCTATGCGAAAATGATTCTAAGAATCAGTCGCATAGATACACGGGCCAAAAAAGAGAGATACGATGGAGTATGCTGAGATACTCCATCGTATCCTTACTCAGAATATGGCCCAGAGAGAGAGTAAATACTGAAGAGGGAAATATATCCACCATCTTATGTTAAATGACAAGATTGAATATTTGAACCACCACTTTCTGTTATACTTTATTCATCACGTGTTTTTGCACACGGACTGTCTGCTGCAAGCAGCAGTGTTATCTATGAAGAAAAGTGAAGTTAATAAAGAAGTTATTTAAGCATTTGTGGGTAGATTCACGTAGGGGGCGCCTAAAATTAGGACGGCCTAGCCTACTCTTTTTAGGCTACACCGCCGTAAATTATTTAGGTTAGAAGTGATTCTCAAACCACTTACCTTCAAATTTTCGGCGGCGTAGCCTAAAACGAGCGGCCGTAAGCGCGCCTAATTCAAATGACTGGGAGGGGGGCGTGTAGTATTGAAATGAGGCTTGACCTCAAGTTTTTTGACGTTTTTTACACTGCGCATGCGCCGGGCGACTACATTTCCCAGTGCACATTGCGGCTAAGTAGGCCGTATGGGCCTATTGATTTCGACGCGTACGTAAACGACGTAAATCCCGATTCGTGGACGACTTGCGCAAACACGTAAAAAAATTCGAACCTCGCGGCGGGAACGGCGGCCATACTTAACATTGTTATTCCACCTCATAGGTGGAATAACTTTAGGCGGCCTATCGCGTACGGAAACGACGTAATGCGATAGTGTAGGCCCGGCGTACGCTCGTAAATCGTCAGGAATCGGCGTATCCCCTCATTTACATAATCTAGGCCGGCCGCAATGGAAGCGCCATCTAGCGGCCAAAAGAAACATTGCAACCTAAGATAGAACGACGCAAGCCAGCCTATCTTAGATATGTTTAAGTGTATCTCTGTTAGAGAATACACTTAGGTCGGCTTAGATTCAGAGTTAGGCCGGCTTATCTGTAGATAAGCCGGCCTAACTCTTTGTGAATCTACCTATTGGTGTGCTCTTTAAACCTTACTGCTTCCATAGAACGGCAATAGAGGAATTTCAGAATAATAGACAGTTTTGTTGGACTGAAAAGTCAGAGATATCACAATTCTTCTAATGCCACAGCGCATGAGGCACTTCATAGTGCTGCGCCTGCCACACAATGTGAAATATTATTATGCCCTGTAACATGAATGTATACAAATAATATGCTCTGTTTTATTTTGCCTATAACTAGATGAAGAAATAAAAAGAAATAGATGGATGCGGCGCCCTGACGACGCTTCTTTTTGCGAAACATGTTGGCGACCAGTATTACTCCCATCTAATCAATTCTGTCATCAGCACTGTATCACGGCAAACAATTGATTTTATTATCAATTTCTTTTATGTATCTAAATAAAATGTGTTATTTTTGTATTAAATATATTTTGTTATTTCTTGCTCACCGATTATAGACACAAGGCTCCAACAAAGTCCTAATTATTCTGAAGAGGCTAATACCCACTCAGTTTGGCCTTTTTCACTTCTCTTTTAACACTTTAAGGACTGGAGCACTGTGTCTGTCCTGGTAATCGTCCAATAACATTCTTTAAATGCTCACCCCCATGTTGAGGGCATGTGGCCTGGTACAGTTCAAGAGACACTCCTCTCTTCCTCTCTTGGGCTGTGCATTCAGATGAGGGTCCGCTATGGATATTTGGGGGGATGTCATGCTTTTTTTTTTTCTTGATTTTTGTGTGTTGTTGTAGGTTGTATATAGGGCTGCAACTAACGATTATTTTCATAATCGATTAGTTGGCCGATTATTGTTTCGATTAATCGACTAATCGGATAATCTTAAAAAAAAAAAGTGTGGTGTACAATTTAGTTAATATGTAAAAAAAAAAAAAAAGCAATTTATTCTTAAATATCCATATGCAGTGGTAAATATAAATAACCAACTACAGTAATTGTAATGCCTTCTATTACCTCCACTTTCTCTGGGTTCAGATGCTGATCTTCCCTGCACAGAGTCTTTAAAGTGATTTCTTTTTTTTTAAAACAAACTTGTCATATTACCTGCTCTTTGTAATGGTTTTGCACAGAGCAGCCCAGATCCTCCACTTCTGGGATCCCTCACTGATGCTTCTGGCTCCTCCTGCCTTCAGAGTGCCTTAATAGCAAGCTGCAAAGTATAGTATAGAGCGCCCCCTATAGCAAGGTAAAAAAACTTTTGCCTTTTAGAACGACTCACGTCCTGCCCAGGACTACATGTCCCATGAGGCATTGCTCCTCACACTTTCACATTCACAAATTTTCAGGCACTTACTGACATGTATGGATGGTGTACTAAGCTGTATGTGTTCTGCACTGTATTTCTTGATATGTAAACAAATAATGCATTCTGTATGCAGGCCAACTAATCAACTGGCCGATTAATCGATTATGAAAATAGTTGACAACTATTTTCATAATCGATTAGTTGTTGATTAATTGATTAGTTGTTTCGGCCCTAGTTGTATACATTGTACAGATGAGACACTTCACAGATACCCCTTCCATACCGGGGGGCACTTGTACACCTTCCTGCCCAGACCAATTTTCATCTTTCAGCGCTGTTGCACTTTGAATAACAATTGTGTGGTCGTGCTACACTGTACCCAAACTTTAATTTTTACAATTTTTTCACACAAATAGAGCTTTCTTTTTGTGGTATTTAATCATCTCTGCGATTTTTATTTTCTGCAAAAAAAAATAAAAAATTTAGAAAAAAAAAAGTTTTTTTTTGTTTCTGTTGCAAAACATTGTAAATAAGTACGTTTTCCACTTCACTGATGGGCACTGATGGTACTGCACTGACGGGCACTGATAAGGCGGCACTGATGTGCACCAATAAGGGGGCACTGATGGGCACTAATATGCGGCACTGATGGGCACTGATAGGTGGCACTGATAGGCAGCACTGATGGGCACTGATAGGTGGCACTGATAGGCGGCACGGATGGGCACTGATAGGCGGCACGGATGGGCACTGATAGGCGGCACGTATGGGCGGCATGGATCGGCACGGATAGGTGACATGGATGGGCACTGATAGATGGCATGGATGGGCACTGATAGGCGGCATAGATGGGCACTGATAGGTGGCACGGATGAGCATGGATGGGCACTGATGTACTGTAATGTGTTGTACTAATGGATGCCAATCAGTGCCAAACAATAATGCCTGCCAATCAGTGATGCCCATTGTGGACACTGATTGGTATCCATTGTGGGCACTGATTGGCATCCATTATACATTTCTGATTGGCATCCCTGGTGGTCTAGAGTGGCATACCTGGTGGTGGGCATTCCTGGTGGTCCAGTGTGGGCATCCTCGGGGGGCTGCACTGATAATCGATAAAACCCCCCCTGTCAAAGGAGCAGCTGATCGGCTCTCCTCTATTCGTGTCTGACAGACGTGAGTGAGGAAAAGCCAATTACCGGATTTTCCTGTGTTCATCGTGATCAGCTGTGATTGGACACGGCTGATCACGTGACGGAGACTCTTTACCTAGATCGGTGTTGCGGGGTGTCAGACTGACACCCTGCAACAACGATCGCCACGATGCGCGCCCACGGGGCTCAATATCCTGAAGATGTCATATAACGTCCAGTCAGGATATTGAAACCACTTTGCCGCCGTTATTCTGTTAAATGGCAGGCGTCAAATGGTTCAACGTTGGGGGTTATATAGTAAAGGCAAATCAACTTTGCCCTACAAGCGCAAAGTGCACTTGAAATTGCACTGAAAATGCTCTTGGAAGTGCAGTGCAGTCGCTATAGATCCAAGAGGAGACATGCACATTCCTCACCCGCCAGCTGGGTGGCCGCAGGCTCCAGGGACAGCCGTGCTGGGCGGCCGCAGGCTCCAGGGACAGCCCTGCTGGGCGGCCGCAGGCTCCCGGGACAGCCCTGCTGGCCGTCCACAGGCTCCAGGGACAGCCCTGCTGGCCGTCCACAGGCTCCAAGGACAGCCCTGCTGGGCGGCCGCAGGCTCCCGGGACAGCCCTGCTGGCCATCCACAGGCTCCAGGGACAGCCCTGCTGGGCGGCCACAGGCTTCAGGGACAGACCTGCTGGGCGGCCGCAAAAAGGCTGGGAGAGTGGTGTAGGCTTCAGGAACAGCCCAGGATTCGGTGACCCCTGGCAAATCATCATTCAACCCCCAAGGGGGTCCCAACCCCCAGGTTGAGAACCACTGCCTCGTTATCTCGTTCCTCCTCCCACAGAGACTGATCATGGCTCAGTGTTCTCTGTACTGCACTGCGGTATATGTCAGAGCTATATAAATGTATAATAATAATGTGAAAAAGCCCTGTGGTTACTGTTTACTGTGATTAGAAGGGGCTCATGTTAATTATTCTGATTGCTTCATTGTGGTAATTATCGCTTCTACATGCGGGGCCAAGCTGCCTAGATAATGTATTCTGTACAACTAGTAATTAACGTCACTGATGTCATTATCTAAAGAAATGTGTCTGGCAGGTTCGGTGCCAGAGGGTCTAGAGCATGGGTCTTCAAACTACGGCCCTCCAGTTGTTCAGGAACTACAATTCCCATCATGCCTAGTCATGTCTGTGAATGTCAGTGTGTTACAATGCCTCATGGGATGTGTAGTTCTACAACAGCTGGAGGGCCGTAGTTTGAGGATCCCTGGTCTAGAGACTGATTAGTTCAAGGAGATATCATTGTTTCCAAGGATCTGTATTGAAGACCCCCACTGTGTGAGGGGGGGCGGAGATTTGTCATTGTAACAGTTTGTAAATTACATATAAGCTGTGTGTTATACCATTAAAGCTGTCTTGTTCCAGCAGTAAGCGTGACCCATGTGTGGCTTATTGGGGGGTTTCCAGGAATGTTCCTCCTCGTGGAATATTGGGGTGATGCTCTTTAAGGAAGAAGGGAATATTTGACGGGGATATCATTCTACTACCGTCACAAATGGTGGCAGCAGCGGGATTTTCCCTTCTACTCTCCTTTACACCCGGATTCCGAGCAGACACTGGAAGAACTACTGGAAGTTCGTGGAAGGATTGCTAGCAACAAAACCAAGCGGGTCATCATAGCAGAATTAATGGAGCGAGACCAGGAGAACTTGGTTGCAGCAACGCCAGCAGTACAAGAGATGGAGACACCAGTGATTCAGGAAGAGGAATCACCAGCCAACAAGCTAATGAGAGAGAAGCTAGCATGGTTTGGTCCGAACCCAATGGCGGATGTGGTGCTGAAAGTGATGGACCTGTTAGCGGAGGAGGCTAAACAAATAAGAGACGCAGAACTACAGGAGGCTAGACAAGTAAAAGACGCAGAACTACAGAAGGATAAACAGATAAGAGACGCAGAACTACAGTTAAAACTGGCAGCAGTCCAACAAGCAGCCGCACATTCTCCAAACAGTGAGTACAGCACAGCAGACACAAGGAAGATTCCGTTTAGCGCTTTTAAAGCTTTTGATGAAAAGGACTGTGAGATTGATAACTACCTGGCAGATTTTGAGAGACAATGTAACCTGCACCGAATAGCTAGAAGAGAGTGGGTCGCAATATTGTCAGGCAAACTGTCAGGCAAAGCTTCTGATGCTTTCCGGACCGTGCCAGATCAGGACATCCATAGCTACGCCCAGGTTAAAGAAGTGCTCCTGGCTCGTTATGCAGTAACCCCAGAGTCCCACCGACAGAAGTTCAGGGACTCACGCAAAACCACGAAAGACTCTTACGCGGAATGGGCATGCCAGTTGTCCCTGTCGGCCTCTAACTGGGTTAACAGCAGCCAGGCCACCACCGTAGAGGACATTTTGCAACTAATGCTCCTGGAGCAATTTTACAATCACATCCAGACGGACGTCAAAGACTGGGTGAGAGATCGCAGGCCCATGACTCTACCAGAGGCTGCTAAGTTGGCGGATGAATATGCGGAAACTCGCAAGACGAACCAGGTCACACCACGGGTACAACCTCCACGACCAACGGCGCCCTCACACCCACCAGCTGCTAGATACCAACCTCCTAACAGACCGGTGACATCTAGCCCTCGCTATCCACGCCAGGAGGACAACGAACAACGCTGCTTCCGATGCAAACAGCTGGGTCACTTCAAGCAGAATTGCCCCATGAACGACAACACCAGGTCAAATTGGTCTCAACCTGGGTACCGCCCACCAGCAGCAGCCCATTATGTAGACTCGGCTTGGGATCCCCAGGAGCTGGGTCCGGAAGAACCATTGGGCACCCCTTACGAAGCCCTCATGGTACAATCTGTTATTACGGACAACAGGGAACACCATTGTCAGCTGGTCATGGGCGACAGCCATGAGCCGGAGGGGCCCTGGAGGGAGCTGGGCAGAAAGAGGCACCGCCGGCCACCCTCCAAGAAGAAGAGGTCCTGGAAGCCGTATAACAAGCTGACCTGGGAGGAGAAGAAGCGACTGGAGGAGAGGGAGTCGCAGCGGGCGTCCCAGATGCGGGCCGAGATGTTCGCCAAGGGCCCACCGGTGTCCCCTTACACCACCACCCAGTTCCTGATGATGAAGGACCACGTGGAGAGCCTGCAGGACATGAGCAAGCAGGAGCTGATCCGTGAGTACATGGAGCTGGAGGAGTGCATAAGCCGCATGGAGGAGGAGAACAACCACCTGAGGTCACAGCAGGCTGACCCCCCCAGGCTCCATGAACTGGAGATGGAGCTGGAGAAGCTCAAAGAGGAGAACCGGCGGCTGCGGAGGGAGCAGAGGGTGGCTGACCCTATGGGGCACTGATTCCCCCCCCCCCCGAACTCTGAGCACCAGTGCTACAGCATTTCAACAAATATAATTTTTTTTTTTTTTTTTATGAATCTCCTGTGATTGTCACTTCAGAGCCATAACCTGCCCCCTCCCATAGCGGGACACCTAGACGGCGGCGCACAGACCCATTCGCCGTCTTCACACTGACTTCTGGTGACTCTGCAGATCGCACAAAGACTTGGGGACTGACCGGCGTGTGATCTGACGTCCCGGTGGCATTCCTGAGTCTGAAGCAGTTGCCAAGGGAGGTCAGTCACGCCAAACGGAGTTAACCTCGGACTAAAAGATCTGAACCCGTCAACCCTACTGGACCAGGGAAGGTCCAACCGGGTTGCCGGAGCAGGGAGAAAAAGGGGGGCCATTGTGAAGGATGCTTCAGTTTAATTCTCCCTGCTCGTTATGCTGTGTGTGTGTTAGAGGATTTCAGGTGTGACTCATTCCTTCGGCTAACAGGCTGTTGATATGGTAATGACCTTTCCTCAGCCAGTCCTAGTTCAAAGGGTAAATGGTCTAGTGTGTTGTGTGAAGAAGCCCTGTGGTTACTGTGATTAGGAGGGCCCCTGTTAATTATTCTGATTGCTTCATTGTGGTAATTATCGCTTCTACATGCGGGGCCAGGCTGCCTAGATAATGTATTCTGTACAACTAGTAATTAACGTCACTGATGTCATTATCTAAAGAAATGTGTCTGGCAGGTTCGGTGACAGAGGGTCTAGAGACTGATTAGTTCAAGGAGATATCATTGTTTCCAAGGATCTGTATTGAAGACCCCCACTGTGTGAGGGGGGGGCGAGATTTGTCATTGTAACAGCTTTGTAAATTACATATAAGCTGTGTGTTGTACCATTAAAGCTGTCTTGTTCCAGCAGTAAGCGTGACCCATGTGTGGCTTATTGGGCGATTCCAGGAATGTTCCTCCTCGTGGAATATTGGGGTGATGCTCTTTAAGGAAGAAGGGAATATTTGACGGGGATATCATTCTAATACCGTCACAAATAATAATAACAGTTCATGGCTGTGGGGGAGGGGACATTAGAGTGCAAGTTTCTATGTACTGTGATATGGAATATTCTATCACTTTGTAATTGAAAATGCTGCTACATCTCTGAAGATATATAAAGACTTGTTTTTGTGAAATCATGGAGTGTCAGCTCTGTGGGCTCACAGAATGGAGATGCCTCTTGGTGAACACACACCCCATCCACTTCTATACAGACAGATGGCCGAACTTCAGCAGGTGAAAGATTAACAAGGACGGCAACTCCTATCCTGATAAGAATCTGTGATTGCTGGAAGGTCGGTCCCCATCAGGTATATAAGTGTCTCCTCACCTTCAGGAGATACAGAACTTCTCTCATATCCATCAGGTAAGTGTTATGGAGGGGAGGGGGTCTCAGTCCTGTATGGGGGTCCAGAATCTTTATATCACTGGGATAATGATGAGTTACTGATGTATTGTCTCCATTTATAATGTTGGTGCCATATAATTCCTGAATAATAATAATAATAATACACCATATATAGAGCTCAAGGGGGAATTACTAAAGGAGTGGATTATGGTCACTCTTCCAATCACCCCCATTACTATCTGTATAGGAGGGTCTATGGGACGTCACACCAGAAGTGAATGTTGGGGACAAATTCCTCTTTTGTAATCTCCACTAAATCTATTCTGAATGTATAAAACACCATCTATAAAGCTGCTCCAGGCGGTTCAACCACTTTACTCCACCTTAAAGTTGGTGACATCAATTCCTTTCAATGGAAGAAGGCAGAGAAAGAACATTTACCTTTTATTCACACTTCAAGTTCCTTGGGGGACTGAGAGGGGAAAAAAGTATCAGTAAAATGAAATGATTTTCTCCTTCTTATAACTGTTCCACGGTGTGGACGGATGTAGGGTTCTCCCAGTGTAGACAGGTGTTGGGTTCCCCCCGTGTAGACAGATGTTGGGTTCCCCCCGTGTAGACAGATGTTGGGTTCCCCCGGTGTAGATGGATGTTGGGTTCTCCCGGAGTAGACGGATGTGTAGATGGATGTGGGGTTTTCCCGAGTAGACGGATGTTGGGTTCTCCCGGTGTAGACGAATGTTGGATTCTCTCGGTGTAGACGGATGTTGGGTTCTCCCGGTGTAGACGAATGTTGGGTTCCCCCGGTATAGACAGATGTTGGGTTCCCCCGGTGTAGACGGATGTTGGGTTCTCCCGATGTAGACGAATGTTGGGTTCCCCCCGGTGTAGACAGATGTTGGGTTCCCCCGGTGTAGACGGATGTTGGGTTCTCCCGGTGTAGACGGATGTTGGGGTTCTCCCGGTGTAGACGGATGTTGGGTTCTCTCGGTGTAGACGGATGTTGGGTTCTCCCGGTGTAGACGGATGTTGGGTTCTCCCGGTGTAGACGGATGTTGGGTTCTCCCGGTGTAGACGGATGTCGGGTTCTCTCGGTGTAGACGGATGTTGGGTTCTCCCGGTGTAGACAGATGTCGGCTTCCCCCGGTGTAGATGGATGTGGGGTTCTCCCGGTGTAGACGGATGTTGGGTTCTCCCGGTGTAGACGGATTTTGGGTTCTCCCGGTGTAGACGGATGTTGGGTTCTCCCGGAGTAGACGGATGTTGGGTTCTCCCGGTGTAGACGGATGTTGGGTTCTCTGGGTTCTCCCGGTGTAGACGGATGTTGGGTTCTCTGGGTTCTCCCGGTGTAGATGGATGTCAGGGGGTTCCTTTTGATGTTCTCTGTCCTTCATGTCATATTTGGTGTCTCAGTTTCCCACCATATTTGTATAGAGAATGGTTATTTATGGTGAGATATCATCCCGTTCTCCGTCCCTCTCAGGTCTTCCTGGACTCTGAAGATGAAGCTCCTCCTTTCTTTCTTTCTCCTCTCCGCGGTCTCAGCAGACAAAATCTGTGAACAGAATTGTCCTGGAGAATGTTGTCTGAGGGACGTCGTCTCCCTCACAAACCTCATGAAATCTATGGGTAGGTCACCCTCCTCTATGCCTAGCCTCTTCATGATCATAGCACCATTTTCTGTTTCAATGTGTTTATTGCTTTAAGAATTTAGCATATAAATGGCCCACGCTGGGGCTAGATCAGGGGCAATCATTTCTGATTGAGCAATAAAAATGACAGTCATGACAAGCAAAATAAAAGAATTCTGAAACATCGGGATGATGCCGAAAAGTAAAAAATGTCCTGTCCCCAAAATCTACCCACAGTCACCTTGGGGGCTCTTCTCCTGCAACCGACCCCACAGGGAGGCAAATTATTATTAGAAAGAATAAGTAGGGAAAAGAAAAAGAAGAGTGCAGACAAGAAAGGGGGTGGGAAAACTAAAATAAATAGCAGTCCTAGGGCTAAATAAAGACCATAAAAAGTATAAACCAAAAAAAAGGTTAAATGGGATGAGTATCGTATATTCTCGACTATAAGCCGACCCGAATATAAGCCGAGGCACCTAATTTTACCACAAAAAACTGGGAAAACGTATTGATTCGAGTATAAGCCTAGGGTGTCCATCTGCATGCCTCACTGTGCCCATGTGCATGTCTCACTGTGCCCATGCCTCACTGTGCCCATGCCTCACTATTTCCATACCTCAATAGAGAAGAAGGGAACTGCAGCTCCAGGTGAGTGCACTAAGCAATCAGTGTCCTCTCAGAAGCATGGGTGCAGGCAATGCATGGAACAAAACTTGAAAATAAAAAGGTTGGACAGCCGCACTTCCAAAAATCCTTAAAAAGGTCACCTTTAATAGTAAAAAGAAACAGCACTACAAATCACAGCAGGCAGTGGGGTATAAGCTGACGCGTTTCGCACTGTAATGTCAGCGCTTAGTCATAGCTAAAATGCCTATGACTCACTGTGTTCATGCTTCACTGTGCCCATGTCTCACTGTGTCCATGCCCTTCTGTGCCCATGTCTCACTGTGTCCATGCCTCACTGTGTCCATGCCTCACTGTGCCCATGTCTCACTGTGTCCATGCTTCACTGTGCCCATGCCTCACTGTGCCCATGCCTCACTGTGCCCATGTCTCACTGTGTCCATGCCTCACTGTGTCCATGTCTCACCGTGTCCATGTCTCAACGTGCCCATGTCTCACTGTGCCCATTTCTCACTGTGTCCAATCCTCACTGTTCCCATGTCTCACTGTGTTCAAGCCTCACTGTGTTCATGCCTCACTGTGTCCATGCCTTACTGTGTCCATGCCTCACTGTGCCCATGCCTCACAGTGTCCATGTCTCACTGTGTCCATGCTTTACTGTGCCTCACTGTGCCCATGCATCACTGTGCCCATGACTAGACTTACGTTTAACATGAGAGTCTATGGAAGGGGTGCCCGGCTTTGAAAAATCGGTGCTCCCCGGCCGTAGGTCCCCCAGACAGCAAACTTTGCACACTTGTAGAGGAAACCTAGGGCTATATGTGTGCCAAGTTTATGGTCCAGGGGACCTACAGCCAGCTGGTACCAGGTCCCCAAAGTCTGGGAGATCAGGCGCAAAAAGGTGACTCATGTATAAGCCGAGGGGGGCATTTTCAGCACAAAAAAAATGTGCTGTAAATCTCGACTTATACTCGAGTATATACAGTAATTAGAAAAAGTTGTGTGTTACCGGCGCCAAGATAATAAAAGTGCAACCTCAAAGGTTGGATTTAAATTTGTGTATTTGTGAAGTAAATTGCGCTAACTTATATATATACGGTAATTACCTTCAATATATATAAAGACGTAGTGTAAACACCTCACAAAACTGAACACAAGTTCAGAACAAAGTGAAACATATATGAGAACACGTGAATGTCCTAAAAAGTCTGGTGTGAAAAGGAGTAATGCCCCGTACAAACGAGCGGAATTTCCGATGGAAAATGTCCGATGGGAGCTTTGCGTAGAATATTCCGACCGTGTGTACGCCCCATCAGACTTTTTCTGTCGGGATTTCCGACTGACTTAGATAGAGAGCAGGTTCTCTATTTTTTCCGATGGAAAAAAAATTCTATCAGAAAATCAGTTTGTCTGTATGCAATTCCGACGCACTAAAAACCCTGCATACTCAGAATCAAGTCGACGCATGCTCGGAAGCATTGAACTTAATTTTTCACCCGCGATTGAGTGAGTGAAAAACTTATATAGCGCAGTACATGCAAACTTAATCGCCTCTGGGCGCTCGTTGTTCCTTTCTCCTTTGACATCAAAAGAGATGAGTTTTGATCTTTCTCCTGAACGCCAAGTGGTTCTCCTCCAACCGAATGCTGGTTGGTAAAGCGTTCCATAGTCTGGGAAAATGGAGCGCAAATCTTCTTTCTCCTTTGGACTTGTATCTGGCTTTGGGTATCTGGAGGAGATTTTGGTTGGTGGATCGCAGAACGCAATTGGGGTTGTGAGCTTTTATCTTTTCGCATAGATATTGAGGGGCCTTCCAATGGATGTACTTATGTGTCAGACAGAGTGCTTTAAATGCAATTCTGTCCTTTACTGGCAACCAGTAAAGGGTTCTCAGCGAAGGTGAGATTGATTCCCAGGTTTTTTTTCCCAGTCACAAGTCTAGCGGACGTATTTTGAATGACTTGCAGACGAGAGATTTGGTACTTTGGGAGTCCGAGGTGATACAGTCTGGAGTTCACAAGTGTTCCCACCACAACTGCTATGTCTTCTTTGGGAATAAATGGAATAAGTCTGCGTAGTAGGCGCAGCAGATGGTGGGATCTGCTGACTACTGACCCTATTTGTGCATCCATTGTCATGTAGGTGTCAAAGATGACCCCGAGACTTTTGACTTTGGCGCTAGGGGTGATGATTTGGCCCAGAATGGGCGGGGGGTCCAAGTTGTAGGAAGTTGATTCTTACGACTGGCGTGAAACAGGAGAAGTTCTGTTTTCGCACCGTTGAGTTTAAGATAACTCTTTGTCATCCAGTTTTCTATCAAAGAGAGACATTTCTCTAGACCGAGATGATGATTCTTTTTGTTGCATATGCGAAAATACAGTTGTGTGTCATCTGCATAAGAGTGGTAAAGTAATTTTTGGCTGCTGATGATAGATATTGAACAGAACCGGCGACAGGGGGGATCCCTGAGGGACTCCGCATGACACTGTGCGTTTTTCAGAAGTGAAAGGTCCCAGTTTCACTATTTGTGATCGGTTTTCCAGAAAAGAGGAGAACCAAGATAGATTACCTTCTGCGACTCAGAATTGGGGGCTTCAAGACAGACGGGGTTCATGGTCTCGGTAACTATCTTGAAGAGTTCGCGGGGACGGTTTAGGGCATTAGTGATGTTATTGGAGAAATGATTTTTGTGAAGGATGCTTCAGTTTAAATTCTCCCTGCTTGGTTAATGCTGTGTTAGAAGGTGATTTCATGTGTGACTCATCTCTCTGTTAATATGTTAAATGGCTAGCTTTTGAAAGGCCTTTAATTGTGTGATAACACTGTCTAAAACCCATTGATGCTCAGAGGTGTGAATAGGTGTCAAGCGGCATGCGAAGACGAAACGTCTGCCTAGGGAACTCAGTGTGTGAAGGTGGTTTGTTTGATGCCATTAATTAAGGAATGTGCAGTGATTAGACATGATAATTATAGGCCGGTGCCGACCTGTCTAGAATGTTATAGTAATTAGCCTTAGTGTGTGATTAGAGGGGTGGAGATCTCATGGTTGCTTTAATGCCTGGTACTGTATATAAAGCTGAGAAGAAACCCTTAAAGTCTGTCTTGTTCCAGCAGTGAGCTCTGACTCATGTGTGGCTTAATGGGCGATCTCAGGAATATTCCTCCTAGTGGAATATTGGGTGATGTTCTTATGGAAGAAGGGAATCTTTGACGGGGATATCATACCAATACCATCATAATTGGTTGGCAGCGGCGGGATTTTCCCTTCTACTCTCCTTTACACCCGGATTCCAAGCAGACACTGGAAGAACTACTGGAAGTTCGTGGAAGGATTGCTAGCAACAAAACCAAGCGGGTCATCATAGCAGAATCAATGGAGCTAGACCAGGAGAACTTGGTTGCAGCAACGCCAGCAGTACAAGACATGGAGACACCAGTGATTCAGGAGGAGGAATCGCCAGCCAACAAGCTAATGAGAGAGAAGCTAGCATGGTTCGGTCCGAACCCAACGGCGGATGTGGTGCTGAAAGTGATGGACCTGTTAACGGAGGAGGCTTAACAAATAAGAGACGTAGAGCTACAGAAGGCTAAACAAATAAGAGACGCAGAACTACAGGAGGCTAAACAAATAAGAGACGCAGAACTACAGAAGGATAAACAAATAAGAGACGCAGAACTACAGTTAAAACTGGTAGCAGTCCAACAAGCAGCCGCACATTCTCCAAACAGTGAGTACAGCACAGCAGACACAAGGAAGATTCCGTTTAGCGCTTTTAAAGCTTTTGATGAAAAGGACTGTGAAATTGATAACTACCTGGCAGACTTTGAGCGACAATGTAACCTGCACCGAATAGCTAGAGGAGAGTGGGTTGCAATATTGTCAGGCAAACTGTCAGGCAAAGCTTCTGATGCTTTCCGGACCGTGCTAGATCAGGATATCCATAGCTACGCCAGGGTTAAAGAAGTGCTCCTGGCTCGTTATGCAGTAACCCCAGAGTCCCACCGACAGAAGTTCAGGGACTCACGCAAAACCACGAAAGACTCTTACGCGGAATGGGCATGCCAGTTGTCCCTGTCGGCCTCTAACTGGGTTAACAACAGCCAGGCCACCACCGCAGAGGACATTTTGCAACTAATGCTCCTGGAGCAATTTTACAATCACATCCAGACGGACGTCAAAGACTGGGTGAGAGATCGCAGGCCCATGACTCTACCAGAGGCCGCGAAGTTGGCGGATGAATATGCGGATACTCGCAAGACAAACCAGGTCACACCACGGGTACAACCTCCACAACCAACGGCGCCCTCACACCCACCAGCCGCTAGATACCAACCTCCTAAAAGACCGATGACATCTAGCCCTCGCTATCCACGCCAGGAGGACAACGAACAACGCTGCTTCCGGTGCAAACAGCTGGGTCACTTCAAGCAGAATTGCCCCATGAATGACAACACCAGGTCAAATTGGTCTCGACCTGGGTACCGCCCACCAGCAGCAGCCCATTGTGTAGACTCGGCTTGGGATCCCCAGGAGCTGGGTCAGGAAGAACCATTGGACACCATTTACGAAGTCCTCACGGTACAATCTGTTATTACGGACAACAGGGAACACCATTGTCAGCTGGTCATGGGCGACAGCCATGAGCCGGAGGGGCCCTGGAGGGAGCTGGGCAGAAAGAGGCACCGCCGGCCACCCTCCAAGAAGAAGAGGTCCTGGAAGCCGTATAACAAGCGGACCTGGGAGGAGAAGAAGCGACTGGGGGAGAGGGAGTCACAGCAGGTGTCCCAGATGCGGGCCGAGATGTTCGCCAAGGGCCCACCGGTGGCCCCTTACACCACCACCCAGTTCCTTATGATGAAGGACCACGTGGAGAGCCTGCAGGACATGAGCAAGCAGGAGCTGATCCGTGAGTACATAGAGCTGGAGGAGTGCATAAGCCGCATGGAGGAGGAGAACAACCACCTGAGGTCACAGCAGGCTGACCCCCCCAGGCTCCATGAACTGGAGATGGAGCTGGAGAAGCTCAAAGAGGAGAACCGGCGGCTGCGGAGGGAGCAGGGGGTAGCTGACCCTATGGGGCACTGATCCCCCCCCCTCGGACTCTGAGCACCAGTGCTACAGCATTACAACAAATATAACTTTTTATTTTTTATGAATCTCCTGTGATTGTCACTTCAGAGCCATAACCTACCCCCTCCCATAGCGGGACACCTAGACGGCGGCGCACAGACCCATTCCCCGTCTTCACACTGACTTCTGGTGACTCTGCAGATCACACAAAGACTTGGGGACTGACCGGCGTGTGATCTGGCGACCCGGTGGCATACCTGAGTCTGAAGCAGTTGCCAAGGGAGGTCAGTCACGCCAAACGGAGTTAACCTCGGACTAAAAGCTCTGAACCCGTCAACCCTACTGGACCAGTAAAGGTCCAACCGGGTGGCCGGAGCAGGGAGAAAAAGGGGGGCCATTGTGAAGGATGCTTCAGTTTAAATTCTCCCTGCTTGGTTAATGCTGTGTTAGAAGGTGATTTCATGTGTGACTCATCTCTCTGTTAATATGTTAAATAAGGCTAGCTTTTGAAAGGCCTTTAAATGTCTGATAACACTGTCTAAAACCTATTGATGCTCAGAGGTGTGAATAGGTGTCAAGCGGCATGTGGAGACGAAACGTCTGCCTAGGAAACTCAGTGTGTGAAGGTGGTTTGTTTGATGCCATTAATTAAGGAATGTGCAGTGATTAGACATGATAATTATAGGCCGGTGCCGACCTGTCTAGAATGTTGTAGTAATTAGCCTTAGTGTGTGATTAGGGGGGTGGAGATCTCATGGTTGTTGCTTTAATGCCTGGTACTGTATATAAAGCTGAGAAGAAACCCTTAAAGTCTGTCTTGTTCTAGCAGTAAGCCTGGACTCATGTGTGGCTTAATGGGCGATCTCAGGAATATTCCTCCTAGTGGAATATTGGGTGATGTTCTTATGGAAGAAGGGAATCTTTGACGGGGATATCATACCAATACCGTCACAATTTTTTTTGGCTTTGAAGATTTCTTTGTGGTATTTTTTTGTTATTACCTTATAGACAGAAAGGTTTTCTTCAGAAGAGCTTCTTTTCCAGGCGGCTTCTGCTCTTCTGCGCTCTTGCTTCAGCAGCGACAGCTGGTCATTAAACCAGCTGGAGTTGTTTTTCCTGATGCAGGTTTTGTGTTTGGGCCGACCAAGTCGGCTGACTGTAGTAGAGCCGCGTTTATGGCATCCAGTGTTTCTGTGGCAGTTTGATATGGTTGGATGGATTTTATTTTTTTCCCTAATGTAGTTTTTAAGAGCTCTGAGTAGAGCTTCTTATGTGATCTAGTCCAGTGTGTTGTCACTGGTTTTGATGTTCTTGTTAGGGGGGCCTTTGTGGTGATTGTGAGTTTAATTGCATGGTGATCTGTCCATGGCAACGATTCATTTTTTTAAATGTTAATTTCCAGATCTTGTCTGAAAATAAGATTGAGCGTGTGACCAGAACTATGTGTGGGCCCACATACTAGTTGCTGCAGACCTAATACTTCCAGATGGTCAATGCAGGCATTGGCAACGGGATCTTGTGAGGAGTTGGCCCACAGGTTGAAGTCCCCGAGTAGCAAAAGGTGTTTGCTGTTTAGGGTGAAAGTGAACATGAACTCTGACCAAGGTGAGAGAAGCTGCGATTTTGGACCCGGTGGTCTATAGCAGAGTAGAATATGGACGGTCTCCTGTGGATTTGTTTGTAGTTGCAGAGTGAGGGTTTCCATGAATGGAAGCGAGTACTGAAGGGCTGGCTTAGTGATCGCGAGGTTAGTCTTATGGATCACTGCCAGGCCTCCTCCTCTTTGCCCCACTCTGTTTTCTGTTATAATGTGATAATTCTCTGGCACCAGTTCTCCTAGAATGGTGTTACAGTCGGCTGTGAGCCAGCTTTCTGTGATAAAGAGGCAGTCTAGATCGTTATGTAGAATGAAATCGTGGATTTCTTGTCAGTGTTTTACTGCCGATCTCGTGTTGACCAAAACGCATGATATGCGCTTGGGCTGGGGTAAATGCTTATGATATTTGATTGTCGATCGTCGATCAATTCTTAAAAGTTGCTCCCTTCTTAGAGCTTTTTTCGTGACAACTGGTAAGTTTGAAGCGAATGGTTTTAGTTCCCAGATGGTTTCTGCTGAGTAACTGAGATTATCCATGATCGCAAAAAAATGCAGAGAGAGTACTGTTGATTGGCGGGTGATGGGGGGAAAGAAATCCAAGTGGGGCGCCACTCGTCAAATCTTCCCTCCCCGTTTTGATCCAGAGGAAGGCAAAAAAACCCAGGCGTGCTGGCCAATCTTCAATAACTGGGGAAAAAAATTCCTTCCTGACCCCTAAACAGGCAATCGGCAAAACCCTGGATCAAAAATAGTGAATGATGCACCAAATCTGGAAAAAGGGCTGTGGCAGGGAGGTGGGGGTGAATGGTATTGGGTGTTTGGGTGTACCAAGATGGCCGCCGACCGGGTTTAGGTCCGAGCCGGGGCAAGGGTACTGGGGCAGCTGGAGGGTGAGCGGTGGAGATCCTGGGGGACCACGAGGAGTCCTGGGGTGGCTGGGGCTTTTGTGGGGTACCACCGGGGGGCGATTGATCCGTTTTGACTGCTGACGCGAGCGTGCCACTAGGCCGCGGCTGAAGTACGGCCGCCGCGATCTTGTCCCAGAACGTTCGGGGGAGATTGCGGGGCCGTGAGGGGGGGGATTGTTTTGCTGTTGGTGTAGGGGGATGTTTGGGTGGCCGTTACTGCCGTTTTACCCGGGCGGACAAGCCGCGGCTTATCCTGAAAAGGACGTCCGCAAATCACCTCCGGGCAGAGGGCAGGGGCAGGAGGATGGAACCGGCGGTCAGGTAAACACCTGGGCTTACCTGTAGGAAGGAGCCTGTGGGGGAGGCAACAGACGGACTGACGGAGGCCAACTGGGAGAGAGAAACAGCTGGGTCCTGGAAGCGGTGGTGAGTGCTTTGCCGCCGGGGGCTGGGAGAAGCGCACCTGCCTGACTGACTGACTGCCTGACTAGCTTGTCCCTGAGTGGAGCAGACTCGTCAAAAGCGTCCTACTCCACCTAGATTGTGCCTGTTCGCTGTTCTATAGGAAAGGCTATGTGCTTGTGCAAAACGTCTCACAGGAATTCCCTGACAGATTGTGTCGAGGAAGGAAGGTGGGATCCCGATCTGTTAGAGGGTAAAAGGCACAAAGGTCCAGCCAATATGATCAAAGGCCTTCTAGGCATTGATAGATAACATGAATATGGGTGAGGTTTTGTTCCATGGTCAGTAAGGAAAATGTTTGGATAGTGTTGGGGGTGGGGCAACCATATCTGCCTATTTAAATTTGTAGGTTCCTCATATCTCTGTTTTCTATTCCAGCTTCCACAGCCCTGGAGAGCAGTAAAATTGTCTGCACTGACGTCAACCAGCGAGGAGCATTCGCTACCTGTCCTGCAGGTAATTATCACAAGACCTCAAATAGAGCTCAGTATCAGTGTGAGAGAGACGTTTCCTTCACTCCAGACCACCCATGAGGTCCTAGAGATCTCAGACCACCCATGAGGTCCTGGAGATCTCAGACCACCCATGAGGTCCTGGAGATCTCAGACCACCCCTGAGGTCCTAGAGATCTCAGACCACCCCTGAGGTCCTAGAGATCTCAGACCGGCCATGAGGTCCTTTGAGATCTCACACCACCCCTGAGGTCCTAAAGATCTCAGACCACCCCTGAGGTCCTAGAGATCTCAGACCACCCCTGAGGTCCTAGAGATCCCCTACCACCCATGAGGTCCTAGAGATCAAAATACAGGGGGCAGGCAGAGCACAGTATTGGGAGGTCAGGAGGAAAAAGTACAGGGGGGCAGCAGGGCACAGTTCTGGGGGGCCAGAAGGGCAAAGTACAGGTAGCAGCAGAGCACAGTACTGGGGGTCAGAAGGGCAAAGTACAGGGGGCAGAAGGGAACTTTCCAGGTGATCAAAAAGACAAAGTACTGGGGGGGGGATCAGGGCACAGCACTAAGGGTCAGGAGGACAAAGTACATGGGGGCAGCAGGGCACAGTACTGGGGGGTCAGAAGGGCAAAGTATAGTGGCAGCAATAAACAGAACTATAGAGCGGAAGGGCAAAGTACTGGGGGACAGCAGGGCACAGCACTAAGGGGCAGAAGGACAAAGTACAGGGGGGAGCAGAGCACAGCACTGAAGATCAGAAGGGCAAAGTACAGGGGGGCAGCAGGGCCCTGTACCGTTTACATTGCTTCAGTGATGAATGAACATGGGAGTGATTAGTACCAATCTCTCACCATGTTCATTCAGGGAGGGGCTAGTGAACATGTGTACATCTCCCCCCACCACATTTCATCCTAACACCAATTTCCAGCCCAAGCAGTCAGCAGGAGGAGGAGGGGAATACGGCACTGCTGGGGAACAGGGAACATGGTGGGGATCAGCGCTGCTGGGGGGTTCATGTACAGTATGGGGGGTAAGAACAGTGCTGAGGGACCAGGAGGAAAAAGTACAGGGGGCAGCAGGGCACAGTACTGGGGGGTCAGAAGGGCAAAGTACAGGGACAGCAAAGCACATTACTGGGGGGTCAGAAGGGCAAAAAGTACAGGGGGCAGCAGAGCACAGTACTAAGGGTTAGAAGAGCAAAGTACAAGGGCAGCAGAGCACAGTACTGGGGGGTCAGAAGGGCAAAGTACAGGGGGCAGAAGGGAACAGTCCTGGGGATCAAAAGTACAAAGTACAGGGGGCAGCAGGGCACAGCACTAAGGGTCAGGAGGACAAAGTACAGGGGGCAGCAGGGCACAGTACTGGGGGGAAGAAGGGCAAAGTACAGGGGCAGCAATGAACAGTACTGGAGATCGGAAGGGCAAAGAGCTGGAAAGGGCACAGTACTAAGGGTCAGGAGGACAAAGTACAGGGGGAAGAAGGGCACAGCACTGGAGATCAGAAGGGCAAAGTACAGGGGGGAAGAAGGGCACAGCACTGGAGATAAGAAGGACAAAGTACAGGGGGCAGCAGGGCACAGTACTGGAGGTCAGAAGGGCAAAGTACAGGGGGCAGCAGGAAACAGCACTGGAGAACAGGAGGACAAAGTACAGGGGGCAGCAGGGCACAGCACCGGAGATCAGCAGGGCAAAGTACAGGGGACAGCAGGGCACAGCACTGGAGATCAAAAGGGCAAAGTACATGTGGGCAGCAGGGCCCTGTACTGTTTACATTGCTTCAGTGATGAAGAACATGGGAGTGATTAGTAGTACCAATCTCTCACTGTGTTCATTCAGGGAGGGGCTAGTGAACATGACATGTGTACCATCCCCCCTACCACATTTCATCCTAACACCAATCTCCAGCCCAAGCAGCAAATGCAGCCAGCAGGAGAAGGAGGGGAAGACAGGCGGCACTGCTGGGGAACAGGGAACATGGTGGGGATCAGTGCTGCTGGGGGCTTCATGTACAGTATGGGGGGCGAGAACACCAGTGGGGGATTCATTTACAATCCTCCTGTGGCTCCCCTGCAGCAGCTGAAACCAGCAGTAGAGGAGAGAAAAAATAGCTGGCAGCAGGGGAGTCATTGGTACTGCGGGGTGGGGGGCAGAGAACAGGGGCAGGTACAAGAAGAGTTAGAGCAGCAGGAGATGATGCAGGGGTCAGAAGAGAGAGCAAAAAAGGGTTTCTTCTGTCTCTGCAGCTCTGATTTCTGGGACACAGCTCGGGACATGGACATGGTGGGACAACTTCTTGAAAGCCGTGACTGTCCCGGCAAGTTCGGGACGGTTGGCAACTCTGTATGTAGGATTGTTGAATGTAAAAATCTGATATTTCATCACTTCTCATTTCATACAGATTACACCCCCACGGGGTGTGCCTGTGGGAGTGCCTGTGGCTCGTGGGACATCCAGTCTGAGAAAACCTGTCACTGTCAGTGCAAGAATATAGACTGGACATCGGCCCGCTGCTGCAAGATCGGATCCAAGTAGAGTCTGACCACCAGAGGGCGATGGGAGGGACGCCGCTGAACGATCTCTTCACACCTATTACATGTTTAGAGAACGGCTGAGGGGGTCCAATTATAAAAGGTTGACAGTTTGTCATTTCTTTTGTAGCAAATAAAGTTTTCTCTGAAAATGTTGTTCAGTTACTCCGCCCTAAACCCGGATTCTTTATTCCTCACAGTGGGAGGGCGGAGTCGGGGTGACATCACAGGTTCTCTTTGGTTTTAGGCGGACCAATCCGGTTTTATAGCTCCTCCTCCTGAGTTTGTGACTCTGTAAAACATTTATAAAGTGGAGAAAACCAAGTGAGAAGCGCGGCGGTAGAAGCGGGGGGATTATTTTGCAGATCTCTATAGACAGGTCCCTCTGTATAGGATCTCCATAATGAGAACCAAAACCTATGAGATGTGTGCAGATTTCATCCCTCTGAGATGGGAGAACACACCAATATGGAGCGATGGGATTGGTTACAGGTCAGAATCAGCCAATCAGGGAGCCCCATGACTGCAGGCACCGCCCCCCATGGACTGTTGGTCAGATGGACTCTTCTATGGATCCCCCGGGGGGAGGGGGAATGGAGTTTTAGTTGTTTTTGTCATCTGAAGCAAAAAGCCATAAATCTGACAACACGGAGCAATATGATTGGTTGGGATAGAAGTCATACTGCACAATGGCCACTAGATGGAGCCGAGGAGCAGAGGAAACACACAGGTCCTGAGAATTCCAGGGGGAATAGCCAAAGAATTGTACCCATTGGTTATATTTATTTGCCAATTCCCACTAGCAAGCTCTAGAAACCAAACAGAGCATGATCCCCGACTGTCAGAGGTATCTACAGAACACGGTGATCAAAGCATTGACACTGAGATCTCTATTGGTCACTATTGGGGATAATGGGATCGGTACTTCTCACTACTGGGGATACTGGGATCGGTACTTCTCACTACTGGGGCACAGAGACCTCCACTGGTCACTACTGGGGAGTGGGGACACTGAGATCTGTACTGGTCACTACTGGGGAGTGGGGACACTGAGATCTGTACTGGTCACTACTGGGGAGTGGGGACACTGAGATCTGTACTGGTCACTACTGGGGGTACTAGGATCTGTACTGGTCACTACTGGGGATACTGGGATCGGTACTGGTCAGTCACTACTGGGAATACTGGAATCTGTACTGGTCAATACTGGGATCGGTACTGATCACTACTGGGGATCTGTACTGGTCACTGCTGGGGATACCGGGATCGGTACTGGTCACTACTGGGGATACTGAGATCTGTACTGGTCACTACTAGGGAGTGGAGACACTGAGATCTGTACTGGTCACTACTGGGGGTACTAGGATCTGTACTGGTCACTACTGGGGATACTGGGATCTGTACTGGTCAGTCACTACTGGGAATACTGCAATCTGTACTGGTCAATACTGGGATCGGTACTGATCACTACTGGGGATCTGTACTGGTCACTGCTGGGGATACCGGGATCGGTACTGGTCACTACTGGGGATACTGAAATCTGTACTGGTCACTACCGGGGATACCGGGATCGGTACTGGTCACTACTGGGGATACTGAGATCTGTACTGGTCACTACTGGGGATACTGAGATCTGTACTGGTCACTACTAGGCACACTGAGATCTGTACTGGTCACTACTGGGGATACTGAGATCTGTACTGGTCACTACTGGGGATACTGGGAACTGTACTGGTCACTACTGGGGATTCTGAGATCTGTACTGGTCACTACTGGGGATTCTGAGATCTTTATTGGTCACTACTGGGGATACTGAGATCTCTACTAGGGACACTGAGATCTGTACTGGTCACTACTGGGGATACTGGCTTCTGTACTGGTCACTACTGGGGATAATGGGATCTGTACTGGTCACTACTGGGGATAATGGGATCTGTACTGGTCACTACTGGGGATACTGAGATCTGTACTGGGGATACTGAGATCTGTACTGGTCACTACTGGGGATACTGAGATCTCTACTAGGGACACTGAGATCTGTACTGGTCACTACTGGGGATACTGAGATCTGTACTGGTCACTACTGGGGATACTGAGATCTGTACTGGTCACTACTGGGGATTCTGAGATCTTTATTGGTCACTACTGGGGATACTGAGATCTCTACTAGGGACACTGAGATCTGTACTGGTCACTACTGGGGATACTGGCTTCTGTACTGGTCACTACTGGGGATAATGGGATCTGTACTGGTCACTACTGGGGATAATGGGATCTGTACTGGTCACTACTGGGGATACTGAGATCTGTACTGGGGATACTGAGATCTGTACTGGTCACTACTGGGGATACTGAGATCTCTACTAGGGACACTGAGATCTGTACTGGTCACTACTGGGGACACTGAGATCTGTACTGGTCACTACTGGGGATACTGAGATCTGTACTGGTCTTCTCCATCATGCCATACCATCAGGGAGACATGTGATTGGCCCCAAATTTATTCTGCATCAGGGCAACCACCCCAAACATGCCGCCAATGTCATTAGGAACTATCTTCGCCATAAAGAAGGACCTTGGAGTGATGGTTTGGCCCCCACAAAGCCCTGATCTCACCATCACAGAGTCTGCTTGGGATGGGAGATGGCGGAGGGGTTGGCCTCAGCAGGTTTGATCGGGTTCTAGCGGGGGTGGAGCAGAGGTTGGGGTTCATGCTTGAGCGCCATAAGAAGAGATATCATTGTTGGAGGATTATTGTATATTTAGAATTAGTGGAGGGGATGAAGGAGGAGAAGTAAATTGTAGAACAGGTTCCGAGGTATGAGGATGTGGTGAGAAGATCTCAGGAGACGTGTTATCACTACTGGGGAGACAAAGATAAATTATCTGACATTATAAGTCAGAAGAATGAGGAAATGTCAGGAAAAATACGAGTTGTCGGGGGAAGGTAACATGCTGATTACATTGGGGTAGATTCAGTAACAATTGCGCTTTTTTCGATTCACGGAGCAGAAGCTCCGTAAATTGCACGGGCGCGCCGGCAAAATCCCCGGCGAGCGCGCGCGCAATTTAAATGATCCCGTAGGGGGCGGGAATCATTTAAATTAGGCGCGTTCCCGCGCCGATCGTAGAGCGCATGCTCCGTCAGGAAACTTTCCCGATGTGCATTGCGGCAAATGACGTTGCAAGGACGTCATTTGCTTCAAAGTGAACGTGAATGGCGTCCAGCGCCATTCACAAATCACTTACGCAAAGTACGTAAATTTCAAGTTTCGCGACGCGGGAACGACGGGTATACGTAACATTGGCTGCCCCTGCTAATACCATCTATGAACACACAACACACCCAACCTTGGAGCAAATGGGCTACAGCAGCAGAAGACCACACTGGGTGCCACTCCTGTCAGCTAAGAACAGGAAACTGAGGCTACAGTTGGCACAGGATCACCAAAATTGGACAATAGAAGATTAGAAAAACGTTGCCTGGTCTGATGAGTCTGAATTTCAGCCACAACATTCAGATGGTGGGGTCAGAATTTGGCACATGGATCCGTCCTTCCTTGTCAGGCTGGTGGTGGGGGTGTAATGGTGTGGGGGATCTATAGGATCAATACTCTGTGCTCGTCCTCTATCTATAGGATCAATACTCTGTGCTCCTCCTCTATCTATAGGATCAATACTCTGTGCTCATCCTCTATCTATAGGATCAATACTCTGTGCTCATCCTCTATCTATAGGATCAATACTCTGTGCCCCTCCTCTATCTATAGGATCAATACTCTGTGCCCCTCCTCTATCTATAGGATCAATACTCTGTGCCCGTCCTCTATCTATAGGATCAATACTCTGTGCTCCTCCTCTATCTATAGGATCAATACTCTGTGCCTGTCCTCTATCTATAGGATCAATACTCTGTGCCCCTCCTCTATCTATAGGATCAATACTCTGTGCTCCTCCTCTATCTATAGGATCAATACTCTGTGCTCGTCCTCTATCTATAGGATCAATACTCTGTGCTCATCCTCTATCTATAGGATCAATACTCTGTGCCCGTCCTCTATCTATAGGATCAATACTCTGTGCCCGTCCTCTATCTATAGGATCAATACTCTGTGCTCCTCCTCTATCTATAGGATCAATACTCTGTGCCTGTCCTCTATCTATAGGATCAATACTCTGTGCCCCTCCTCTATCTATAGGATCAATACTCTGTGCCCCTCCTCTATCTATAGGATCAATACTCTGTACCTGTCCTCTATCTATAGGATCAATACTCTGTGCCCGTCCTCTATCTATAGGATCAATACTCTGTGCCTGTCCTCTATCTATAGGATCAATACTCTGTGCCCGTCCTCTATCTATAGGATCAATACTCTGTGCCTGTCCTCTATCTATAGGATCAATACTCTGTGCCCGTCCTCTATCTATAGGATCAATACTCTGTGCCCGTCCTCTATCTATAGGATCAATACTCTGTGCCCGTCCTCTATCTATAGGATCAATACTCTGTGCTCCTCCTCTATCTATAGGATCAATACTCTGTGCTCCTCCTCTATCTATAGGATCAATACTCTGTGCCTGTCCTCTATCTATAGGATCAATACTCTGTGCTCCTCCTCTATCTATAAGATCAATACTCTGTGCCCGTCCTCTATCTATAGGATCAATACTCTGTGCTCCTCCTCTATCTATAGGATCAATACTCTGTGCCTGTCCTCTATCTATAGGATCAATACTCTGTGCTCCTCCTCTATCTATAAGATCAATACTCTGTGCCCGTCCTCTATCTATAGGATCAATACTCTGTGCTCCTCCTCTATCTATAGGATCAATACTCTGTGCTCCTCCTCTATCTATAAGATCAATACTCTGTGCCTGTCCTCTATCTATAGGATCAATACTCTGTGCTCCTTCTCTATCTATAGGATCAATACTCTGTGCTCATCCTCTATCTATAGGATCAATACTCTGTGCCCCTCCTCTATCTATAGGATCAATACTCTGTGCTCGTCCTCTATCTATAGGATCAATACTCTGTGCCCGTCCTCTATCTATAGGTTCAATACTCTGTGCCCGTCCTCTATCTATAGGATCAATACTCTGTGCCCGTCCTCTATCTATAGGATCAATACTCTGTGCCCCTCCTCTATCTATAGGATCAATACTCTGTGCCCGTCCTCTATCTATAGGATCAATACTCTGTGCCCGTCCTCTATCTATAGGATCAATACTCTGTGCCCCTCCTCTATCTATAGGATCAATACTCTGTGCCCGTCCTCTATCTATAGGATCAATACTCTGTGCTCGTCCTCTATCTATAGGATCAATACTCTGTGCTCGTCCTCTATCTATAGGATCAATACTCTGTGCCCGTCCTCTATCTATAGGATCAATACTCTGTGCCCGTCCTCTATCTATAGGATCAATACTCTGTGCTCGTCCTCTATCTATAGGATCAATACTCTGTGCTCATTCTCTATCTATAGGATCAATACTCTGTGCCCCTCCTCTATCTATAGGATCAATACTCTGTGCCCGTCCTCTATCTATAGGATCAATACTCTGTGCTTGTCCTCTATCTATAGGATCAATACTCTGTGCTCCTCCTCTATCTATAGGATCAATACTCTGTGCCCGTCCTCTATCTATAGGATCAATACTCTGTGCCCGTCCTCTATCTATAGGATCAATACTCTGTGCTCCTCCTCTATCTATAGGATCAATACTCTGTGCTCCTCCTCTATCTATAGGATCAATACTCTGTGCTCGTCCTCTATCTATAGGATCAATACTCTGTGCTCATCCTCTATCTATAGGATCAATACTCTGTGCCCGTCCTCTATCTATAGGATCAATACTCTGTGCCCGTCCTCTATCTATAGGATCAATACTCTGTGCTCCTCCTCTATCTATAGGATCAATACTCTGTGCCCGTCCTCTATCTATAGGATCAATACTCTGTGCCCGTCCTCTATCTATAGGATCAATACTCTGTGCCCGTCCTCTATCTATAGGATCAATACTCTGTGCTCGTCCTCTATCTATAGGATCAATACTCTGTGCCCGTCCTCTATCTATAGGATCAATACTCTGTGCTCCTCCTCTATCTATAGGATCAATACTCTGTGCCCGTCCTCTATCTATAGGATTAATACTCTGTGCCCCTCCTCTATCTATAGGATCAATACTCTGTGCCCGTCCTCTATCTATAGGATCAATACTCTGTGCCCGTCCTCTATCTATAGGATCAATACTCTGTGCTCGTCCTCTATCTATAGGATCAATACTCTGTGCTCATCCTCTATCTATAGGATCAATACTCTGTGCCCGTCCTCTATCTATAGGATCAATACTCTGTGCCCGTCCTCTATCTATAGGATCAATACTCTGTGCTCATCCTCTATCTATAGGATCAATACTCTGTGCCTGTCCTCTATCTATAGGATCAATACTCTGTGCCCGTCCTCTATCTATAGGATCAATACTCTGTGCCCGTCCTCTATCTATAGGATCAATACTCTGTGCCCGTCCTCTATCTATAGGATCAATACTCTGTGCTTTTCCTCTATCTATAGGATCAATACTCTGTGCCCGTCCTCTATCTATAGGATCAATACTCTGTGCCCGTCCTCTATCTATAGGATCAATACTCTGTGCCCGTCCTCTATCTATAGGATCAATACTCTGTGCTTGTCCTCTATCTATAGGATCAATACTCTGTGCTCCTCCTCTATCTATAGGATCAATACTCTGTGCTCGTCCTCTATCTATAGGATCAATACTCTGTGCCCCTCCTCTATCTATAGGATCAATACTCTGTGCCCGTCCTCTATCTATAGGATCAATACTCTGTGCTCTTCCTCTATCTATAGGATCAATACTCTGTGCCCGTCCTCTATCTATAGGATCAATACTCTGTGCCCATCCTCTATCTATAGGATCAATACTCTGTGCCCGTCCTCTATCTATAGGATCAATACTCTGTGCTCCTCCTCTATCTATAGGATCAATACTCTGTGCCCGTCCTCTATCTATAGGATCAATACTCTGTGCCCATCCTCTATCTATAGGATCAATACTCTGTGCCCGTCCTCTATCTATAGGATCAATACTCTGTGCTCCTCCTCTATCTATAGGATCAATACTCTGTGCCCGTCCTCTATCTATAGGATCAATACTCTGTGCCCGTCCTCTATCTATAGGATCAATACTCTGTGCCCATCCTCTATCTATAGGATCAATACTCTGTGCCCGTCCTCTATCTATAGGATCAATACTCTGTGCCCGTCCTCTATCTATAGGATCAATACTCTGTGCCCGTCCTCTATCTATAGGATCAATACTCTGTGCCCGTCCACTATCTATAGGATCAATACTCTATGCCCGTCCTGTATCTATAGGATCAATACTCTGTGCCCGTCCTCTATCTATAGGATCAATACTCTGTGCCCCTCCTCTATCTATAGGATCAATACTCTGTGCCCGCCCTCTATCTATAGGATCAATACTCTGTGCCCATCCTCTATCTATAGGATCAATACTCTGTGCCCGTCCTCTATCTATAGGATCAATACTCTGTGCCCGTCCTCTATCTATAGGATCAATACTCTGTGCCCGTCCTCTATCTATAGGATCAATACTCTGTGCCCGTCCTCTATCTATAGGATCAATACTCTATGCCCGTCCTGTATCTATAGGATCAATACTCTGTGCCCGTCCTCTATCTATAGGATCAATACTCTGTGCCCCTCCTCTATCTATAGGATCAATACTCTGTGCCCGCCCTCTATCTATAGGATCAATACTCTGTGCCCGTCCTCTATCTATAGCAGGGGTCTCTAAACTTTCTAAGCAAAGGGCCTGTTTACTGTCCTTCAGGCTTTGGGGGGGCCGGACTGTGGAAGTAGAAAATGCCCCGGCGTCAGTAGACATAAACAATGCCCTATCATTGGTTATATTTGGAGGAAGAATGTTCCATTGTTGTTTGTACCAATGGGAAGAATAGTGCCATTGATGGTGTCAGTGGGAGGAATAGTGTCCCATTATTAGAGTCAGTTGATAGAATAGTGCCCCATGATGGGTGTCAGTTGATAGACCAGTGCCCCAAGGGCCAGATAAAGGCAAGCAAAGGGCCACATCTGGCCCCCGGGCCGCAGTTTGGAGGCCACTGATCTATAGGATCAATACTCTGTGCTCATCCTCTATCTATAGGATCAATACTCTGTGCCTGTCCTCTATCTATAGGATCAATACTCTGTGCCCGTCCTCTATCTATAGGATCAATACTCTGTGCTCCTCCTCTATCTATAGGATCAATACTCTGTGCCCGTCCTCTATCTATAGGATCAATACTCTGTGCTCCTCCTCTATCTATAGGATCAATACTCTGTGCCCGTCCTCTATCTATAGGATCAATACTCTGTGCCCCTCCTCTATCTATAGGATCAATACTCTGTGCTCCTCCTCTATCTATAGGATCAATACTCTGTGCCCATCCTCTATCTATAGGATCAATACTCTGTGCTCATCCTCTATCTATAGGATCAATACTCTGTGCCTGTCCTCTATCTATAGGATCAATACTCTGTGCCCGTCCTCTATCTATAGGATCAATACTCTGTGCTCATCCTCTATCTATAGGATCAATACTCTGTGCCCGTCCTCTATCTATAGGATCAATACTCTGTGCCCGTCCTCTATCTATAGGATCAATACTCTGTGCTCCTCCTCTATCTATAGGATCAATACTCTGTGCCCGTCCTCTATCTATAGGATCAATACTCTGTGCCCGTCCTCTATCTATAGGATCAATACTCTGTGCCCATCCTCTATCTATAGGATCAATACTCTGTGCCCGTCCTCTATCTATAGGATCAATACTCTGTGCCCGTCCTCTATCTATAGGATCAATACTCTGTGCCCGTCCTCTATCTATAGGATCAATACTCTGTGCTCCTCCTCTATCTATAGGATCAATACTCTGTGCTCGTCCTCTATCTATAGGATCAATACTCTGTGCTCGTCTTCTATCTATAGGATCAATACTCTGTGCCCGTCCTCTATCTATAGGATCAATACTCTGTGCCCGTCCTCTATCTATAGGATCAATACTCTGTGCTCATCCTCTATCTATAGGATCAATACTCTGTGCCCCTCCTCTATCTATAGGATCAATACTCTGTGCCCGTCCTCTATCTATAGGATCAATACTCTGTGCCTGTCCTCTATCTATAGGATCTATACTCTGTGCCCGTCCTCTATCTATAGGATCAATACTCTGTGCTCCTCCTCTATCTATAGGATCAATACTCTGTGCTCGTCCTCTATCTATAGGATCAATACTCTGTGCCCCTCCTCTATCTATAGGATCAATACTCTGTGCTCGTCTTCTATCTATAGGATCAATACTCTGTGCCCGTCCTCTATCTATAGGATCAATACTCTGTGCCCGTCCTCTATCTATAGGATCAATACTCTGTGCCCGTCCTCTATCTATAGGATCAATACTCTGTGCCCGTCCTCTATCTATAGGATCAATACTCTGTGCCCGTCCTCTATCTATAGGATCAATACTCTGTGCCCCTCCTCTATCTATAGGATCAATACTCTGTACCTGTCCTCTATCTATAGGATCAATACTCTGTGCCCGTCCTCTATCTATAGGATCAATACTCTGTGCCCGTCCTCTATCTATAGGATCAATACTCTGTGCCCGTCCTCTATCTATAGGATCAATACTCTGTGCTCCTCCTCTATCTATAGGATCAATACTCTGTGCCCGTCCTCTATCTATAGGATCAATACTCTGTGCCCCTCCTCTATCTATAGGATCAATACTCTGTGCCTGTCCTCTATCTATAGGATCAATACTCTGTGCTCGTCCTCTATCTATAGGATCAATACTCTGTGCCCGTCCTCTATCTATAGGATCAATACTCTGTGCCCGTCCTCTATCTATAGGATCAATACTCTGTGCCCGTCCTCTATCTATAGGATCAATACTCTGTGCTCCTCCTCTATCTATAGGATCAATACTCTGTGCCCGTCCTCTATCTATAGGATCAATACTCTGTGCTCCTCCTCTATCTATAGGATCAATACTCTGTGCCCGTCCTCTATCTATAGGATCAATACTCTGTGCCCGTCCTCTATCTATAGGATCAATACTCTGTGCTCATCCTCTATCTATAGGATCAATACTCTGTGCCCGTCCTCTATCTATAGGATCAATACTCTGTGCCCGTCCTCTATCTATAGGATCAATACTCTGTGCTCCTCCTCTATCTATAGGATCAATACTCTGTGCCCGTCCTCTATCTATAGGATCAATACTCTGTGCTCCTCCTCTATCTATAGGATCAATACTCTGTGCCCGTCCTCTATCTATAGGATCAATACTCTGTGCTCATCCTCTATCTATAGGATCAATACTCTGTGCCCGTCCTCTATCTATAGGATCAATACTCTGTGCCCGTCCTCTATCTATAGGATCAATACTCTGTGCTCCTCCTCTATCTATAGGATCAATACTCTGTGCTCCTCCTCTATCTATAGGATCAATACTCTGTGCTCCTCCTCTATCTATAGGATCAATACTCTGTGCTCCTCCTCTATCTATAGGATCAATACTCTGTGCTCCTCCTCTATCTATAGGATCAATACTCTGTGCTCCTCCTCTATCTATAGGATCAATACTCTGTGCTCATCATCTATCTATAGGATCAATACTCTGTGCTCCTCCTCTATCTATAGGATCAATACTCTGTGCCTGTCCTCTATCTATAGGATCAATACTCTGTGCCCGTCCTCTATCTATAGGATCAATACTCTGTGCCCCTCCTCTATCTGTAGGATCAATACTCTGTGCTCCTCCTCTATCTATAGGATCAATACTCTGTGCCCGTCCTCTATCTATAGGATCAATACTCTGTGCCCGTCCTCTATCTATAGGATCAATACTCTGTGCTCGTCCTCTATCTGTAGGATCAATACTCTGTGCTCCTCCTCTATCTATAGGATCAATACTCTGTGCTCGTCCTCTATCTATAGGATCAATACTCTGTGCCCGTCCTCTATCTATAGGATCAATACTCTGTGCCCGTCCTCTATCTATAGGATCAATACTCTGTGCCCGTCCTCTATCTATAGGATCAATACTCTGTGCCCGTCCTCTATCTATAGGATCAATACTCTGTGCCCGTCCTCTATCTATAGGATCAATACTCTGTGCTCCTCCTCTATCTATAGGATCAATACTCTGTGCCCGTCCTCTATCTATAGGATCAATACTCTGTGCCCGTCCTCTATCTATAGTAGTGAGCGGAGGTCCAGACATTCAATAAAGTTTTTTCAATGCTTTATTTCCAGGCCAACATCCAGTTCAGTTAGGAAGGAAAGAAAGGTTGGTGAAAGAAGAGGAGAACTTGCCGTGTCAGGCCTGGATATGAACGGGCACGCCTGCCCTCAGCAGTATTCATTCGTAAGTTCGTCGCCACTCCTGCCTGAGTGGGTGAAGTGCCCACGGACAGGTTTTCTTTCTCTAACCTGGCAGCCGAAGTGTCACTTGCGATGTCTGGGAGGAACAGGTCTTTCACACAGAGGGCCTCTACCACAGGCCAATTACTTTCGATGAGATCGGTGAATGAACAGAGCGAATCCTCCCAGTAAATTCTAGTACAGGTCAGCATCCCGGTCACCAGATCCCCGATTGGTTCGTTCAGGCCCTGTGGGCAACCTGCCTCCGCGTTCCCCTCAAGCCGATCCCCCAATCCCCCAACACCCAGCCTGGGATCCACTCAATAGGACTGGGAACCCAGTAAGTCACCGGGGTCCCCTTTCGCCTCCGGTTAAGGGTCTGTGAAGCCAGTTGGGTCACGCCGGCGGGGTCCATGGATGCGCGCACCCTAAAGGTGGATGCCGCACCTGGAACCAGGACCCCGCGAAGATCTTAGAACACATGACACCTGTCACAGATATACCCCTCCCCAGCATGCCCTGCGAGGGAGGAACTCCTCCAATTGGCTGCTGGGGAAGACTTGCGCTGCCTTAATACTGCTGAGGGCAGGCGTGCCCGTTCATATCCAGGCCTGACAGCGCAAGTTCTCCTCTTCTTTCACCAACCTTTCTTTCCTTCCTAACTGAAGTGGATGTTGGCCGTGTTGGCCTGGAAATAAAGCATTGAAAAAACTTTATTGAATGTCTGGACCTCCGCTCACTACTTTGTTCCTGCCTCACACCCCTAGACAACGCTAGGGTAACGTAATGTGCCGATTCCAACAATCAATCAGTGGCTCCTTCGGGGGTAGCGCTACACGTGCATCAGGATTGATCGATTTTCAAATACTGTCTTTGCTGTATCCCATAGACTTTATAGACTATGGCCCGGATTCACATACATCGGCGCATATATATGCCACCGTAGCGTATGTGTTTTACGATACGCCGATGCAGCGCGGAGTAGGCATGTGCATTTCATTTCGTTCCGAATCGAAATTCGGACAAATTTTTCATTATTCGGACATTCGGATGCATGCGAATTCCCGAATTGCAATATTAATGAATTTACCGAATCCGAACGAACGTTTTCGATTCCGAATCGAAAACCCGCGGACGAAATTCGATCGGAATTCAAATTTTTTTTTTTTGAATTCTGATCGAATTTCGTCCGCGGGTTTTCGATTTGGAATTCAAATTTTTTTTTTTTTTTTTGGAATTCCGATCGAATTTCGAAATTATATTCGAAAAGAGACTATTTGTTGTCGAATCCAGTCTAAATACTTTCGAATTCGACCGGATTTTTCGAAATTCGGTCGAAAATGAATGAGTTCCGAAAACGAATTTAACACATGTAACGAACCCAACTTAACGAAATTAATTAAATAACGAATTAAAACGAAACGAAACAAAATTTTCCCTTTTGCACATGCCTAGCGCGGAGAGGGAAGCACGGAATTCACCAAACAAATGCTCCCAACTCTGCGCCGGCGTAGCGTATATTCCTAGGCGTAAGTCAGCGTAAGTGGAAGTGGTCGTGATACATTTAAATGAAGCGTGACCCCCATGCAAATGATGGGCTGAGCTGCAGACAAGTACTTAAAATGAACTGCGCGTGCGTCGTACCTTGGACGCATCCCAGCGCGCATGCTCACAGTCACGTCGAATCACTGCCTACGGTGTGAACGTAACCCACGCCCAGCCCTATTTACGTACTACGTAAACTATGTAAGATTGGACGGCGTTCGTTCCCTGGTCCATACCTTTGCATGAGTTGCGCCTCCAATCTGGGGAATAACTTTACGCCGGACGTAAACCTTACGCCAGGGGTGGCCACATGTGGCCCGCGGAGCACTCTGATGTGGCCCGCGACCTCCTGCTCTGGAATGGCGGGTTTTAAAGCCCAGATCGCAGGTTGCCGACCCGCCATAACGCAGCACCAGTGTTGTGAATGGAGCTGGTGGTAGAGGAAGAAAGCGACTGCGGAGCAGAGCCCCATAAGCCGATGCTTCATCTACAGCGCCGGCTTTTGCCACAGGCAGAGTCTATGGCAAAGTTCAGCTAAGCCACAGGATGGACACAGGTGCACTACGCTGCGCCCGCGGTGTGGGTAAACCGCAGCACATCAGTGTGAAATCAGCCATAGGCCCTTTTCACACGATCAACCCGCCAAAACGGGACCCTCAATTCACCTCTATAGAGTGACAGATGTTCCATTTATGCCCGCGGCGCCTACCTCCAGTAAACAGAAGGGAATTTGTCCCTTTCCATCTGGGTGGATAGGAGGGCCTATAGAGTAGCCGTGACCTGTCATCCGCACGCTCCGCTCATTGTGGCCCGTGACTGGTTACCAAGTTGCTTAAGTGGCCCTCGCTCTTCAAAAGGTTGGGCACCCCTGCCTTACGCAAATCGCTTAAAACATGCGCCGGGCGCAAGTACGTTTGTGAATCGGCGTATCTCCCTCATTTGCATTATTGCATCGAAAATCAATGGGAGCGCCAAATGCGTCCAGCGTAACTATGCGCCCACTCTACGCCGGCGTAGGCAAGTTACGTCGATGGGATGAAGTCAGTATTTAGGCGTATCTTAGTTCTGTGCGCACGGCGCACAGATACGACGGCGCACAGATACGACGGCGCACAGATACGACGGCGCATATTTACACTTACGCTGCGTATCTTGAGATTTGTCGGCATAAGTCTTTGTGAATCCGGGACTTTTACTTTCTCACAGACTGAATAGTGGCCCAGATTCAGGTACAATTGCGCTTTTTTTACGGAGGCGCAGGGCAAAGTTTTTGCCCTGCGCCCCCGCAAATTTACTGCGCTACCCGCGATTCACGGAACAGTAGAATTGCGTGTGCGCTGCACAAAAATGCCCTGCGTAAGGGCGCCTAATGTAAATGATCCCGTAGGGGGCGGGAATCATTTAAATTAGGCCCGCTCCCGCGCCGAGCGTAGAGCGCCTGCTCCGTCGGGAAACTTTCCCGACGTGCATTGCGGCAAATGACGTCGCAAGGACGTCATTTGCTTCAAAGTGAACGTGAATGGCGTCCAGCGCCATTCACAAATCACTTACGCAAACGACGTAAAATTCAAATTTCGCGACGCGGGGACGACGGGTATACTTTAGCATTGGCTGCCCCTGTTATAGAAGGGGCAGCCTTACGCAAAAAACGACGTAAACTGCGTACGCAGGGCTCGCGTAACGTTGTGAATCGGCGTTAGTATGCAATTTGCATACTATACGCTGAGCACAACGGGAGCAAGAATGCAGCCTAAGATATGCGCGGCATAAGAGCCTTATGCCACGCAGATTTTAGGCTGCAGTCGGCGTTACGATGTTCCTGAATCAGGAGCATTCGTAACGCCGGGGCAAGTAAGCAATTGCGCTGCGTAACTACGCTGGTTACGCAGACGCAATTGCTCTCTGAATCTGGGCCAATATACACTGAATTGAGTTATTTTCACCAAAGAATACATTTTGGGCTAAAATTATGAAGAACGATTATTTATTTGCAAAGTTTTATAGCCGAAACCAACAAAAACTTTATTTTATTTTCTAGACTTTTTTTTAGTGTATATAGCAAAAATAATAAAGGAAATGCCAGGAAAATAAATCTCAATCTGTCTCAAAAATGATAAAAATGTGATTTGGGTGCAACGTTCCATGACTGCCTGTGTGACACGAAATTCACTAAGGAAACGGAATGTCACTGAGCAGAGGAACTGCCCCCCTCCCCCCTCCAGGTACGGATCTGATTGGGTGTGAAAGGTGACAACAAATCACCTGAAGTTCAGAATTCTCAGCAGAAAGCTTGCGAAATGTTTTTGTCAAAATTCCCGCATTACGACATAACGGCATTCCCCTAAAGTGTCCCGTCCAGAACAAATATTGGCTTCCATCTCCCAAATACGAATGAGGGGGAGACTTTCTTACCGGGAAATTTTGGCTCTGTGGGTGTCATCTATGGCGGAGAGTGACTCCTCCAGTCTAATGCCGCGTACACACAATAGGAAATTCCAACAAGAAAAACGTGGATTTTTTTTTTCTGACGGAATGTCGGCTCAAACTTGTGTTGCACACACACGGTCACACAAATCCCGCCGGAAATTCCGAACGTCGAGAACGCGGTGATGTACAAGACGTACGACGAGCCGAGATCAATGAAGTTCAGCTCTTCTGCTTGATTCCGAGCATGCGTGTTTTTTTGTGCGTTGGAAGTGCATACAGACGAGGGGAACTTTTCTTCTCGGAAAATTTGAGAACCGGCTCTCAAATTTTTGTTGTCGGAATTCCGACAGCAAATGTCGGATGGAGCGTACACACAGTCGGAATTTCTGATCGCGTGTACGCGGCATAAGTCTAAATGTACTTACCGTACCAACCTGGGATCTAGCTAAGTGTGTGACTGTGGGGGAGGGTTCATTAGAGTGTAACATTTCTGTTTCTTCCCGCGCTCAGTTTCAACTGAGCCGCCGACATATACCGAGTGCAGTACACTCGGGATACATTCGGCCAGGCTCGGCTTCGCTCGTGCTCACGCATAAACGTCACAGAGCGTGAGCACGAGTGAAGCCGAGCCTGGCAGAATGTACCCCGAGTATACTGCACTCGGTATTTGTCGGCAGAGGCGTTCAAACTGAGCGCGGGAAGCGGGGATTCGACTCGAGACATCGCTGGAGAAGCCGGGAGGACACCACTGGAGCCGAAGACGGATGCCGGACCGGACTATGGACGCCGTGCAAGACACCAAAACTGTAAGTACTAAAAGTTTTTTTTTACAGGTCCACATTAGGGGTGCGCGCTATAAGAAGGAGCGCGCAATACCCCGATAAATACGGTAAAAAAATTATACATAAAACAAAAATAGCTTACATCAGTATAGCCAAAACATAAAGAAAGCTAAATATACCAACCTAAACAAAGCTTTAACCTCCACCTAAAACACCCCCTCAGGCCAAGAAACCATTTCACATTTAACGAAAGAGAAACAAAATGTCACCGCAGCTCCACTGCCAATATAGAAGTCCATGAACTGTGATCCCGTGCTCTAGCCAGGACGTTCAGGCCCCATGAATACAATACTTGAATCAAAAAAGGGCTGGCAACTATGCTCTGGAATATGCTATGCTATGCTCTGGAATATGCTATGCTATGCTCTGGAATAAATGTCCTTTATTGGTTACATGGGTACACGGGTACAGGCTTAATGCTGACACGTTTCGGCTAAGAAGCCTTCATCAAAGCTGACCTGACATTCCTCCACGCCTTTGTCCTGTCCTCTGGCCACCACCTGTTCTTCTCAAGACCCCGAATCTTCCCAACCTCACCCGGAATGTCGTGCACCATCACCTCGACAAGAAGGACTATTTTCCGAATAGAAACCTGACACCGTGCATTCCATGTGAAGAAACGGACTACTAGGCTAACTAGAAAAAGTGTCTCAAAATCAAAATCCCAATATGTCTCAAAGGCCCCATACGACCACTCCGCATAAGTCAAGCGGGAAAGGAAAGGAATACCCAAAGCCCCACCCACCCGCTTGTAGACTTCTATATTGAAGAGGCACTGAAGCAAGAAGTAGTCCATTGTCTCCTCCACCCCACCACATTTCACTTTTGGACAACCATGGTTCTCCACAGAGTGATGCTTCAGGTTGCCCTTTACATAGAGTCTGACATGAAGTGAGAGCCAGGAAAAATGACAAAACTCTCTCTAGATTTATCAAACGCAGACCCTCCCTCATAACAGGGCCTGGGCAATCCCTCGAGGCCAGTGGCTCGCTAAAGGCAGATTCAACTACCCTCCTCTCCAGGTCGTTCCTAGGAAGAGACTTAATTTCCTCCTCCGTCACTCATACTGCCGAAGCATTTTCAGGCACGGGTCAACATAAGCAGGGAGCTCACCATGTGAGACCCTCAGGCTTTTCACTGGCCCACCATTCTCCCAGCTTCACAGAAAAGGCCTAAACCAGGACTGAAAAATGGCAACCCACCCTGGGGATTCCTCTACCAGCATGTTAGCAAAATTAGGCCTCGTACACACGGCCGAGGAACTCGACGTGCCAAACACATCGAGTTCCTCGGCCAGTTCAGCACTGAAGCCGCCGAGGAGCTCGGCGGGGCGAGAGCTCCCATAGAACAACGAGGAAATAGAGAACATGTTCTCTATTTCCTCGTCGAGCTCCTCGTCGGCTCCATCGGCCGAAAGTGTACACACGACCAGTTTCCTCGGCAGAATTCAGCCAGAAACTCGGTCGGAAGCTGAATTCTGCCGAGGAAACTGGTCGTGTGTACGGGGCCTCACATTTTAAAAACATCAGAGAAAAGAATACCACCGGGTTGACCATACCTAGGCCACCCATCCATCTGGGAAGGTAGGTTACAGACCTCTTAACGAGATTCAGTTTGTTTCCCCATAACAGTTGGGAGAATCAGCTGTAGATTCATTCATAGAGAGACACTGGCAAAACAAAAACAAAGCTGACATACAGGTATACCAGGATCAGGTACGTTTAAATCAGGTCAATCCTTTCCCTGTAAGGCCCCGTACACATGACCGGATCTGTCCGCTGGGATTTATATGCGGAATCAGTTACAGCGGACAGATCCGGTCGTGTGTACGGCCTAGCGGACATTTTCCAGCGGACATTTGTCCAGCCGACAGTTTTCCAGCGGATTAAAAATTTCTTAGCATGCTAAGAAATCTATCCGCTGGAAACCTGTCCTTTGGACTTATCCGGTCGTCTGTACAGACTCACCGGATAAGTCCGTCCGATCCCCATCCCTCGCATGCGTCGAAATGATTCGACGCATGCGTGGAAGTATTTACCTTCCAGGGTCGCGCACGTCGCCGCGTCATCGTCGGATGTTTTCCGCGGGGATTTTGATCTGATGGTGTGTACAGCCATCAGATCAAAATCCGGAAGAGAAATGTCCGATGGAAACGGTCCGGCGGACCGTTTTCATCGGATATCTGCTCGTCTGTACAGGGCCTTAGAGAGCTTCCAATCCTTCCAGGTGGCAACCTTGGCATATGCATCTTGTAGCCTGCTTTCCCAATTTTCTCCGACTGATTTTTCCCGTCAGAATTCCGCTCAAGCTGTCTTGCATACACACTGTCACACCAAATTCCTACCGTCAAGAACGCGGTGACGTACAACACTACGACGAGCTGAGAAAAATGAAGTTCAATGCTTCCTGGCATGCGTCGACTTGATTCCGAACATGCATGTTGTTTTTTTTTCTCCGTTGGAGTTCCATACGGAACTTTCGTTAGTCTGTATGGAATTTCCGTTTCATCGGGAAAAAAAACGTGTTCTCTTTCTAAGTCTGAAGGAAAAAGAAATGTCAGATGAAAAAATTCTGTCTGACTTTTCCCATCGGACATTCCGATCGCGTGTAGGAGGCATTATAAGACCTTTTCACTGTTGAAATAAGCCGTGTTAATTCATCACCTTCTTTGTGTTCATTTCCTCTCACTAAACATTCCTGAGGGGTTGAGTGACACTCACATTACTATCACAGCTGGTGACAGGATGGAACCCAAGGGGTCCAAGTAACCAATGCCATACAGAGTCTATCAGCCGCCCCCCATGGGGGTATAATAAGAATAGTGTGTGACTGTGGGGGGAGGGGACATTAGAGCGTAAGCTCCTCTGGTACAGAGACATGTGCACAACAAAAAAAAAATGTTTCGTTTCCGTGGATTCGTAAAAGATTCGTAATTTTGTAAGACGCAAGTTTTCATATTCGGGACTCGTTCGTATTTTCGTAACAGTTTTATTTTCCTTGATACGGAATGATTCGTAATTCTGTCCAATTTATTTTCTTTAATTCGAAATTCGTAATATTGTTAGATAATGATTTTCGTTTATTCGGTACACTCCTCCTAATCTAGTAATTGTTACTTTTGTGAGATTGTCTTTTCCGTTGATTCGTAACATTGTTTTGTTTTTGGTTGATTTGTGTCTACTACCGCGCTTCAAATGCATTCGTACTTTCGGAAATACATTGCAGTCATTCGCAATCTCGTATTTTAGTATTTTAGTTTCGTTTTCAACACGCGGCTATAGCCTCCGCCCCTGTACACCACTTTGAGAGGGTGCACAGTGGTGTGGTGGCTAAGATATTACTGTAAGTAAGATACATCACTCACTACACTGCCCATTCGAAAGAACGATTCGAGAACACGAACAAACTAAATTACAAACACACAAAGAAACTAAATTACGAACACACAAAGAAACTAAATTACGAACACACAAAGAAACGAAATTACGAACACACAAAGAAACAAAATTACGAACACACAAAGAAACAAAATTACGAACACACAAAGAAACAAAATTACGAACACACAAAGAAACAAAATTACGAACACACAAAGAAACGAAATTACGAACACACAAAGAAACAAAATTACGAACACACAAAGAAACAAAATTACGAACACACAAAGAAACAAAATTACGAACACACAAAGAAACAAAATTACGAACACACAAAGAAACAAAATTACGAACACACAAAGAAACGAAATTACGAACACACAAAGAAACAAAATTACGAACACACAAAGAAACGAAATTACGAACACACAAAGAAACAAAATTACGAACACACAAAGAAACAAAATTACGAACACACAAAGAAATGAAATTACGAACACACAAAGAAACAGCATTACGAACACACAAAGACACAAAATTACGAACACACAAAGACACGAAATTACGAACATACAAAAAAACAAAATTACGAACACACAAAGAAACAAAATTACGAACATACAAAGAAACTAAATTACGAACATACAAAGAAACAAAATTACGAACACAAAGAAACAAAATTACGAACACACAAAGAAACAAAATTACGAACACACAAAGACACGAAATTACGAACATACAAAAAAACAAAATTACGAACACACAAAGAAACAGCATTACGAACACACAAAGACACAAAATTACGAACACACAAAGACACGAAATTACGAACATACAAAAAAACAAAATTACGAACACACAAAGAAACAAAATTACGAACATACAAAGAAACTAAATTACGAACATACAAAGAAACAAAATTACGAACACAAAGAAACAAAATTACGAACACACAAAGAAACAAAATTACGAACATACAAAGAAACGAAATTACGAACACACAAAGAAACAAAATTACGAACACACAAAGAAACAAAATTACGAACACACAAAGAAACGAAATTACGAACACACAAAGAAACAAAATTACGAACACACAAAGACACGAAATTACAAACACACAAAGAAACAAAATTACGAACACACAAAGAAACGAAATTACGAACACACAAAGAAACAAAATTACAAACAGACAAAGAAATGAAATTACGAACACACAAAGAAACAAAAATGTAAAACATACACAGAAATGAAATTACGAACACAAAAAGAAACAAAATTACGAACACAAAAAGAAACAAAATTACGAACATACAATGAAACAAAATTACGGACACACAAAGAAACAAAATTACGAACACACAAAGAAACAAAATTACGAACACACCAAGAAAGAAAAATTAAAAACATACAAAGAAACTAAATTACGAACATACACAGAAATGAAATTACGAACATACAAAGAAACAAAATTACGAACACACAATGAAACAAAATTACAAACACACAAAGAAACAAAATTACGATCACACAAAGAAACAACATTGCGAACACACAAAGAAACAAAGAAACAAAATTACGAACACACGAACAAACAAAGAAACAAAATTACGAACACACAAAGAAACAAAATTACGAACACACAAAGAAACAAAATTACGAACACACAAAGAAACAAAATTACGAACACACCAAGAAAGAAAAATTAAAAACATACAAAGAAACTAAATTACGAACATACACAGAAATGAAATTACGAACATACAAAGAAACAAAATTACGAACACACAATGAAACAAAATTACAAACACACAAAGAAACAAAATTACGATCACACAAAGAAACAACATTGCGAACACACAAAGAAACAAAGAAACAAAATTACGAACACACGAACAAACAAAGAAACAAAATTACGAACACACAAAGAAACAAAATTACGAACACACAAAGAAACAAAATTACGAACACACAAAGAAACAAAATTACGAACACACAAAGAAAGAAAAATTAAAAACATACAAAGAAACAAAATTACGAACATACACAGAAATGAAATTACGAACATACAAAGAAACAAAATTACGAACATACAATGAAACAAAATTACGAACACACAAAGAAACAAAATTACGAACACAAAAAGAAACAAAATTACGAACATACAAAGAAACAAAATTACGAACACACAAAGAAACAAAATTACGAACACACAAAGAAAGAAAAATTAAAAACATACAAAGAAACTAAATTACGAACATACACAGAAATGAAATTACGAACATACAAAGAAACAAAATTACGAACACACAAAGAAACAAAATTACGAACACACAAAGAAAGAAAAATTAAAAACATACAAAGAAACTAAATTACGAACATACACAGAAATGAAATTACGAACATACAAAGAAACAAAATTACGAACACACAAAGAAACAAAATTACGAACACACAAAGAAAGAAAAATTAAAAACATACAAAGAAACGAAATTACGAACATACACAGAAATGAAATTACGAACACACAAAGAAACAAAATTACGAACATACAAATGTAATTCAAACATACAAAAATACGAACACACAAAGGATTGAAAATACGGAATGCAAATCATTAGTTATAGTTGTAATTTTTGTTCTTTTACTGTTTCGGATTTTCACGTTTGTCCATTCGTAAGTTCGTATTTTCGCTTGTTCGTAATTTTTGTATTTTGGTTCTTCTAGCTATCCGAATGTACGAATACAAACAAATCTGTACGAAAATCCATTTGTTACGAACCGAAACGCTCATGTCTAACAGAGACTCATGTGAATGGCTCAGTGATCTCTGTACAGCACTGCGGTATATGTCAGAGCTATATAAATGTATAATAATAATAGTGTGACTGTGGGGGAGGGGACATTGGAGTGTAAGTTTTCTCTGTACTGCGCTATGGTATATGTTATCACTTTATAAAATCAGAACATGTCACTATAGCCCTGCAGATACACACACTTGTGTTGGTGTGAAATGTTGGAGTGTCAGCTCTGTGGGCTCACATAAGATAGAATTGTATCTGGGAGAATTCACATTGTTTCCTGTTCCCTGCAGGGAGGGGGCTGGACTCCAGCAGGGGAGGGGTTACTGAGGGAGGTGACTCCTGTCCTGCTGTGATTGGTGGAAGGTCGGTCCCCATCAGGTATATAAGTGTCTCCTCACCTTCAGGAGATACAGAACTTCTCTCATATCCATCAGGTAAGTGTTATGGAGGGGGGAGGGGGTCTCAGTCCTGTATGGGGGTCCTGAATCTTCATATCACTGGGATAATGATGAGTTATTGATGTACTGTCTCCATTTATAATGTTGGTGTCATATAATTCCTGAATAATAATAATAATAATAATACACCATGTATAGAGCTCAGGGGGATTTACTAAAGGAGTGGATTATGGTCACCCCCATAACTATCTGTATAGGAGGGTCTATGGGACGTCACACCAGAAGTGAATGTTGGGGGGAATTCCTCTTCTGTAATGTATTTATAAAGTTTCTCCGGACTCCGGATCCCGGTTTCTTCATCTTGAAGTTGGTGAAATGGATTATTATCAGAGGAGGAAGCCGGAGGAGGAACATTTCACTATCACTGATACTTCATGTTCCTGGGGAAACTTCTCCACAATGGGGGGGTAGTGCCTGTGTTTTATCAGATATGGTGACCCGTCAGAAAGTGTAACGGAAGTAATGTTTTGTCACTGCTATCACACCCCGCGCTCATCCACAGCCATGCCGTGTACACACGATCGGACATTCCGACAACAAAACCGTGGATTTTTTTCCCCGAAGGAATGCCGGCTCAAACTTGTGTTGCCTCCACACGGTCACGCAAATGTTGTCAGAAATTCCGAACGACGAGCCGAGAAAAATGAAGTTCAATAGCCAGCGCGGCTCTTCTGCTTGATTCACAGCATGCGTAGAATTTTGTGCGTCGGAATTGTCTACACACGCTCGGAATTTATGAGAACGGATTTTTTTGTCGGAAAAATTTGAGAACCGGCTCTCAAATTTTTGTTGTCGGAAATTCTGACAGCAAATGTTTTGACAACAAGCTCCCATCGAACATTTGTTGTCGGAAATTCTGAGCGTGTGTACAGGATACACGGAGAAGGGGGTAAGCCGCCATCTTGGTACACCCCGCACTCCTCCATAGTACACTGAGAAGGGGGTAAGCCGCCATCTTGGTACACCCCGCACTCCTCCATAGTACACTGAGAAGGGGGTAAGCCGCCATCTTGGTACACCCCGCACTCCTCCATAGTACACTGAGAAGGGGGTAAGCCGCCATCTTGGTACACCCTGCACTCCTCCATAGTACACTGAGAAGGGCTTAAGCTGACATCTTGTTACACCCACCGGAGTTTTGCATTTTACAATTTTTTTAACAGTAAAGTGAGGTTCTATAGTGAAATCCAGTACTTAGAACTCCGTCTTAAGCCTCGTACACACGCACGTTTTTTTTTCGGCATGGAAACTCCTGGGAGAGGCTTTTTTCAGATAAAGCCGTGCGTGCGTAGGGTTTCTCGTTGAGAAAACTGCCTGGAATCTCGACGAGAAAAATAGAGAACCTGCTCTCTATTTTCTCGCCATGATTCTCGACGGTGTTTTCCTTCTGAGAAACCCGAGCGTCTGTATGCTTACCTGTAGCCATGGAAACCTGCGCATGCTCGATGAGACTTCGGCGCATGCACGGTAGCTAGGGTGTAGCAAGATGGCGGCGATGGCATGGAATTCGATTAGAGAATGTTTGTCGTAGTCGATGACATCACCACGTTCTTGACATTGTGGCCTGGCCCGTGTGTACGCTTGGTGAGCAATAAGGCTTGCCAGGAATCTTGTCAGGAAAAAACGTTGTTTTCCCGGCCGTGTGTACAGGGCTTAACTGTTTAGATGTTGAATTTTAAAAGCAGCAGAAAGCGTGCTGATCTCACAGGATTGTCAATCTGACAGAAGTTCGGTGCTTTTAAAATTCAACATCTAATCAGTCAGACGGAGTTCTTATGCCGCGTACACACGATCAGGCTTCTGCCCGGGCAAATCACATCGGAATTCCATCGGAAAAAAATAAAACATATTTCTCTATCTAAACTGTGATGGAATTCATCGGAATTTCCGATGAAAAAACTCAGATGGGGCTACACATGATCATAAAATCCGATGGAAAAAAGTCCATCAGACACTTTCCATTGAAAATTCTGATCGTATGAACGGGGCATAAGTCGTGTATTTCATTATATAAGCTCAGTTTCCTGTTATAAATCAGTGTAAAATGCGAAACTCTGGTGGGTGTAACAAGATATCCGCTTACCCCCTTCTCACTGTATCCTTACTGTGGAAGAGTGCCGGGTGTAGCAAGATGGTGGCGACAGAACGTCACTTCCATTACCAATTCTGGCAGGTTGCCTAATCTAATGAAACACCGGGAGAAAGTATCAATAAGGATACGTGGAATTATTTTGTCCCCTGATGTAGACAGATGTTGGGTTCTCCCAGTGTAGAGGGATGTTGGGTTCTCCTGGTGTAGACATATGTTGGGTTCTCCCGGTGTAGAGGAATGTTGGGTTCTCCCGGTGTAGAGGGATGTTGGGTTCTCCCGGTGTAGACGGATGTTGGGTTCTCCCGGTGTAGACGGATGTTGGGTTCTCTCAGTGTAGACAGATGTTGGGTTCTCTCAGTGTAGACGGATGTTGGGTTCTCCTGGTGTAGACGAATTTTGGGTTCTCTCGGTGTAGAGGGATGTTGGGTTCTCCCGGTGTAGACGGATGTTGGGTTCTCCCGGTGTAGACGGATGTTTGGTTCACTCAGTGTAGAGGGATGTTGGGTTCTCTCAGTGTAGACGGATGTTGGGTTCTCTCAGTGTAGACAGATGTTGGGTTCTCCCGGTGTAGACGGATGTTGGGTTCCCCCATGTAGATGGATGTTGGGTTCTCCCGGTGTAGACAGATGTTGGGTTCTCCTGGTGTAGACAGGTGTTGGGTTTTCCCGGTGTAGACGGATGTTGGATTCTCCCGTTGTAGACGGATGTTGGGTTTTCCCGGTGTAGACGGATGTTGGGTTCTCCCGGTGTAAACAGATGTTGGGTTCTCCCAGTATAGACGGATGTTGGGTTCTCCCGGTGTAGAGGGATGTTGGGTTCTCCCGTTGTAGACGGATGTTGGGTTCTCCCGGTGTAGATGGATGTTGGGTTCTCCCGGTGTAGATGGATGTTGGGTTCTCCCGGTGTAGAGGGATGTTGGGTTCTCCCGGTGTAGAGGGATGTTGGGTTCTCTCGGTGTAGAGGGATATTGGGTTCTCCCGGTGTAGACGGATGATGGGTTCTCCCGGTGTAGACGGATGTTGGGTTCTCCCGGTGTAGACGGATGTTGGGTTCTCCGGGTTCTCCCGGTGTAGATGGATGTTGGGTTCTCCCGGTGTAGACGGATGTTGGGTTCTCTCGGTGTAGAGGGATGTTGGATTCTCCCAGTGTAGACGGATGTCGGGTTCCCCCGGTGTAGACGGATGTCGGAGTTCCTTGTGATGTTCTCTGTCCTTCATGTCATATTTGGTGTCTCATTTTTCCACCATATTTGTATAGAGAATGGTTATTTATGGTGAGATATCATCCCGTTATCCACACATTCTCCGTCCCTCTCAGGTCTTCCTGGACTCTGAAGATGAAGATGAAGCTCCTCCTTTCTTTCTGTCTCCTGTATGTGGTCACAGCAGATGACAGTTGTCCCGCCCTCACCAACGTCATTAAATCTACAGGTAGGTCACTCCGCTCTTCATAATCAGAACATATTTTTAATCTTCTATGTATTTTCTTGCTGGTAATGGGGGGGAGGGGGAGGTGGAGTCCACAAGGTAGTTGGAACCCAACAAAAGAGCAAATACATTCTTCAATTAATTAGAAATACCAAACCAGAATGATGGTCGGTTACAAGCAGTGCTGGGACAAGGTCATCCATCACCCATTGCAAAGATGGCAAACTGCACCCCTCCCCCTTCCCTCAGGGTTAGGGTCACAAAGAGCACGGTTCCCCCAAAAGGCAGGGCCCATAATCAGTAGGCAAGAGGCTAGGATTCAGTCCCCTCCAAAAGCCCCTGTCCCGGGTGAGTCTGTCACAATGCTCAATTCAAAACATTTCTATACATTTTGTGTGAAAGCACTTTTGGGTAAAAGCTCCTTTCTACCATGACATGAGATCTTAGAATAAATGTTCTCAGACGTCTCCATACATTGGGATCACAGCCAACAATGAAGTACACAGTGTGGAACATTCCATAGAAGTGATCGGTGTCGGGTTGGTTACAATGAAGTACACAGTGTGGAACCTTCCATAGAAGTGATCGGTGTCGGGTTGGTTACAATCGAGAAGAACAATATAAGACTCTACATTGTACTTCTATGAGTCTCAGGGAGGAACAAGGACCTTCCATGGAACTGGGAGATGGAGTGTCTCTATGTGATCCATAGGGAATGAGGTGCGGAGAAAATGGAATTATGGGAAGTATAGAGGAAGGTACCAGGAAGGTGAGAGCGGGGAAGGGGGGAGGTAAGGGGCATTATTCTTGAATTTAAGTAGAAACTGAGGAAACTTCCCATGAAGCCATGTAAGAAGAACACCCCTTGGAAAGGAATGCTGTGAGATCTTCCACGCTTTGTATGAGTGTCAGCTCTTGGAACCATTCTGAGATAGTCGGGGTTTGGGTGAATTTCCAGTGGCAGAAGATCAAGGCTCTTGCTGCCTACAAAGAATTAGAGATGACCCCATAAATATAGAAGAGAGCCGGTATTAGAGAGATACCTTGAAAAAGTATTCATACCCCTTGAAATTTCCCACATTTTCTCATGTTAGACCAAAAAGGTAAATGTGTTTTATTGGGATTTTATGTGAGAGACCAACACAAAGCGTCACATAATTGTGAAGTGGAAGGAAAATGATAAATGATACAAATAAATATGTGAAAAGTGTGGCCAGTTGTCATGGCAAAATTGGCTATATGCAGAGCACACCGCCATTTTGTCCTGTGCTAATCGCACTAATTTCGTCTTAATGAAATAAGCCATCTTTAAGCTAAATAGATTCACTCACCATCCATTCAAGTCAAAGAGACCATCAAACCAGCTGTTCTCATCCATCGCTCTCAGCCATCACTGACATGGAGCAGCCTGCTGTTTCTTTATTATATAGGGTCAACATCAGTAACAAAAGGTGTGGCTTCACAAAACAGCCAATCAGACATGTTGTATACTTTCAAAAGAACCAATCACAGACATGTGATTCAAACAATGCTAGTAGTGGTGTGTGCAAACGTTATTCTGCACAGCCGGCCCGCACTCTGGTAGAAAAGCTACAGGATGCGGCCGGGAAGTGGTTAAAGAGAATGTCCGCTGAAAAAAAAAAAATATTAAAAGCCGGCAGATACAAATACTGCAGCTGCCGACTTTTTTGTTCCAAATATTTTTTTATTAGATATATAGAAGCAGTCAGAAATAGTAACATATACATTGCATTACATAAGGTTAACAATGTCACAAAGTGCATACAGAGATAAATAAACAGCGACCAAATTTTAATTCCAGTCTTGTAAAATTTTTAAATAAGAAAAAGAATGCTCCAATAAAATATCCATTTCATAAATAAATTGGGGGTCCTCTTAAAGAGAGGGGACCTAAACCCACTCCCGAAACCCCGGACAAGGGAGCGAAGATCCACCCGGAGAGGTGCATGGGGTCGGGGGCCCTGTTAATAAAAAGATCATATGATATACCAATGTCAGTCACGTCCTCAAACCATCCACCCCTAAAGGGAACTACTCTGTGGACGGGAGGGTAACCGTGGCACCAACCCAACGGGTGAGGGTTGACCTAGTCCTCGGGCTCATAGGGTCCCCCTGAGGTAAACAAGGATAGGAATCAGCTGTGCCAAAAAAAAAAAAAAAAAAAAAAAAAAAAAAAAAAAAAAAAAAAAAAAGGAGGGGAAGGGATAGAGAAAAAATGAAAAATAAAAAAAATAAAAAAAGGGGGGGCGAGAATCCCAAAAGGGGTTCGGACTGATACTCTTCTCGAAATACGCGCGGGTAACCTACCCAACCATTAGTGTCATCATTGAAAGTGTAGTCCTCTAATCGTGTCTACTGAAATTTAGATTCCGATTTAAGTACATCTTAAATGAGAAAGAAAGCTGAAATGGCCTGGGGGGGGGGGGGAGAAAGTCAAGAAAGAAAAGGTTGTCTTTTAGTCCAGCTATCAAGTGTTATTAAGTGGGGTTAGTTGATTTAGAGTCAGGGCGATCAAGCGGCGTTCCAATGGATAGGGATTCCCGGTATTGTGTCCAGCATCCCCAAGTGCTTCTAAATTTCTCAGCCATATCCTTTGCTTGATGGATGATCCGTTCCATCTCCTCAATCTTAGTAACTCTATTGTGCCATTCACCTATCGTGGGAGGTTGAGGGTCTTTCCAGTGCACAGGGATGCACTGGGAGGCCGCATTAACCAAGTGGAGCGTTAGGGATTTGCTGTAGATCGATTGAGGTATGGATGTGTGATGGAGTAAATATTGCGCCGGGGTGAAGTCTGGTGTGTATGTGGTTATTTTGGTAATGAGAGCATGGACATCCGCCCAGAAAGTATGAATTAGTGGGCAGTCCCACCATATGTGCAAGAGAGTCCCCTCAGCCGAGTTGCATCTCCAGCACACAGGGGGGACATTAGGGAAGATTTTGTGTAATTTGCTGGGAGTCTTATACCACCTAGAATAAATTTTATATCTGTTCTCCTGGGCCGATACATTTATTGATCCTTTGTGGGTGTGGGACCATATTGCCTTCCAGTCATCGTCCGAAAAGGTAGCAGCAAGGTCCGCTTCCCACTTACTGTGAATATCCTTGTTAAGTGTCTCATTTGGCGTGAGCAAAGCATACAGGGTAGATACTAAATGACGCTGTGGCCCAGTTTGGTTACACAAAGCCTCAAAAGGCGTTAATTCTCTATGCCATAGCGCCACTGAAGGTGCATTGCAGAGAAAATTTCGGATTTGGAAAAATTTAAAACGGGGTATGTCAAAGTCTGGGAATCTCGAGGTCATTTCCGTATGCGTCAGCAATGAGTCCGAGTGAAAAAATCGTCGTGCTCGTAACGTGGGTGTTATCTCAGACCTAGTTGGGTCCGTGACCAAGGGACCATCTGGAAACCCTGGGTTTTGATTCAGGGGTGTCATGGGACCCGGGAAGGGAGCCACGCTCACAGATCTATTCATTGCCCTGAAACACAGCAGAGTCGGGCCAATCAAAGGGTGAGCCTTGCACTTTTTGGGGGTTAATTTCGAGTTAATCCATGGAAGGTGGGATAACTCGCACCCCGCATAGGCTTCCTCCAGCGAGACCCAGTCCTTCCCCGTCTTATGCAGATGCCAGTCAACGATTCTCGTTAACAGGCACGCCTTATGATACCTAGCGAGGTCAGGTAAGCCAATTCCCCCCCTTAACTTAGGGACGGTAAGTCTGTCCCATCCCAGTCTCGCGGGCCGTCCGGCCCAAAGGAAAGTTCTGCACAGAGACTTAAATGAGGCAAAAAAAGAGGCAGGAAGTTTTATTGGAATCGCTTGCATCAGGTACAGCATCCTGGGAAGGACATTCATCTTTAATAATGCTGCCCTACCGAACCAGGAGAAAGTTCCCTTGGTCCAATTAAGCAAATCTTCCTTTATCGTTTGCATGGTGGGCTGGAAATTTTTGGCAAATAGGTCAGACAATTTCACAGGAAGCCTGATTCCCAAGTAGGTAATGTCGCTGGGTTCCCAAGTAAAGGGGAAGTTTTGTTTACAGAGATCTACCGTGGCCTGAGGAAGGGAGACGTTAAGCGCTTTAGACTTATTGAAATTTATCTGTAGGTTAGAGATCGTTTTAAATAATCTTAAATCTTTGAGGAGGTTAGGTATCGTAATTAACGGGTTAGTCAGGAAAAGTAAGATGTCATCGGCGTAAGCTGCAATCTTATATTGTTTGCTATTAATTGTTACGCCTTTGACATCCTGGTTGTCCCGCAATCGTCTGAGAAATGGCTCTAGGGTTAAAATAAAAATCAGAGGAGAAAGGGGGCAACCCTGCCTGGTTCCGTTGTGTACCGAGAAGGCGTCCGACAGTCGGCCGTTGACCCTGATCCTAGCAGTTGGAGCAGAGTAGAGTGCCATAACCATTTGAATAAAGCGGTCTGGGAAGCCTAATTTATGCAGGACAGCCAACATGTAGTCCCAGGCCACCCTATCAAACGCCTTCTCGGCATCAAGGGACAACAGAAAACCTCTGGAATCAGTGGTAGACATCCAATGATGAACATTGATCGCCTTCGTGGTGTTGTCCCTGGCTTCTCTGCCAGGGACAAAACCCACCTGGTCGGTCGAAATGACATTTGGTAAAAAAGGGAGTATCCTATTGGCCAAAATTTTTGCAAATAATTTTACATCCACATTCAGTAGTGAAATTGGGCGATAATTGGGGGCTAACGTGGAATCCTTCCCATGTTTAGGGATCAGTGTAATATGGGCTTCCAATAAATCTGTACCTGTATGGGGGGGGAAGGGGAGATCATTAAAGGCTTTAACAAAATGTGTCATTAGCATAGACGAAAACGTTTTGTAGTAGCCCGAAGTTAGTCCATCCGGACCAGGGCACTTCCCGGGTTTCAATTGTTTTAGAGCCGTCAGGGCTTCTTCTATATTGACCGGCGCGTCTAGGTGTGATATGTCTGGCGTAGTGGTAGGCGGTACGCCATACTTCGAGAGAAAGTCCTCAATAAGTTGCGCTCGGGAGTCAATGGGCCCTGGCAAAGACGACGTAGATAGATTATATAAAGAGGAAAGGTACGATCTGAACTGTTGAGCGATAAGGTCAGTCCTGTGCAAAGCTTCCCCTGTAGGGGTTGTAATAGTATGAATCGTGTGGGCTTCTCTCTTCCTCTGGAGCGCATTAGCCAATAATTTCCCAGATTTGTTTCCAAATTCATAATAAAGTTTGTGAACGAAAGCAAACTTGCGTTTCATTCTTGCCTGTAATTCTCCCAAAAGTTCCTTCCTGGTCTCTATTAAGGCCTCAAGGGTGTCAGCGGCCAAGGAATTTTTATGTGCGAGTTCTAAGGTTTTAATTTTGTCAGAGAGGGTTGTTATACGAGCCTCTTGGAGTCTACGCCGTCGTGACATATGGGAGATGATTTCACCCCTAAGGACGCATTTATGTGCAGCCCAGACCGTGACAGGAGCCACCTCTCCTGAGGAATTCTCCTCAAAATATTGGGATATTCTAGTTGATAAATTGGTCGCGGCTACTGGGTCGAGGAGAATGGAGTCATCCATCCTCCAAGCCCCCCTTCCGGTACTCTGGCCTTGCCATGTCAGTGTCATAGTGATCGGGTGGTGGTCCGATAAGACCATCGGTTCAATGGTTGCGTCAGAGAGGCGTATCAAATCCGCTTGTGTAATAAAAAAAAAATCTATTCGAGAATATTTGGCATGCAAAGGGGAATAATAGGTATAATCTTTTACCGTCGGATACAGCGTTCGCCACGAATCATGTAGGGTCAGCAATTTCATTTGTGCTTTAATGGCCCGAAGGGCGCGATAAGTCATGCAAGAAGATCCGTTCGAGGTGTCCAGTAAGGGGTTTAGAGGGACATTGAAGTCCCCTCCCAACAATAGCATGCCGGACTGAAAGGCCGTAAGGAGTTGAATGGTAGTACGAAAGAATTGGACATGCTGTGTATTGGGGGCGTATATATTTGCAACAGTCACGGGTGTACCCTGTATCTTGCCCTTGAGAAACAAAAACCTCCCTTGTGGATCCCTTTGTACGTCCTCTACCTGCAACGGACAGTGTCTAGAAAGCAGTATCGACACCCCTTTGGATTTCGAACTGTCGTTGGTAGCGTGAAATACCTCAGGGAAGTAACGGTTTCTCAACGTGGGTATTTTATCTGATCTAAAGTGTGTTTCCTGTAGTAGTACTATGTGTGGTTTAACTTTTTGGATAGAAGAGAGCAGTTGGGAGCGCTTTTCAGGAGCGTTGAGTCCACGCACATTCAGGGAATATAATTTAAGTCTTAAGGGAGGATTCCCTTGATCAAAAGACTGATGGTTTGGGTCCACAGCATTAGCCATGGTCACGTCAAGTTTTAGAGACGTGTAGAGAAAGAGATAATAGGGAGAAGAAAGGGACGGAGGGATAGAATGAGAGAAAAAAAAAAAAAAAAAAAAAAAAAAAAAAAAAAAAAGGAGGAGAAGTAAGCAAATGAGGTATAGGTACGGTACCTCAAAGGGTGGTGTGGAAACTCTTTAGCTGCAAAGCAGCCTTCAGATTTTTATTAACGGAGCCCGAACACTCAGGGAAATAATTATTTCGATCCCCAAGTCAGAAACTTAGTATCGGGACTGGGTGTACACCGCACCCAGGACCAGCACGCCAGACAATCCGGCCCACTAGCCGCTAGGCGTCAGCGTATGGGGGTTGACCAGGACAAGTCAAGAAACTACCTGTAACAGAACAGAAACACTTACTACTAAATTGATATGTAAAACAAACAATAGAAAGCGTGCCACCCCAGGACAACGCAGAATAACGGTTAAATAAATAACCTGTAGATTAGGGGAGAGCCCACCAATGCTATTCAGGGATGTATAAGCACCAGGGCGTGGGGAAGATCCCTCCCCCATCCTTCTAGGCGAAGCTGAATAATCTCGCCATATGCGGCGAGATCCCTGCGCCATTAATGCCTTATTTCCACCCACCCCCCTCCCAGGGGTAGGGCGATTCTCTCCCCCGTCCCCCTAAAAATAAGAGGGCTAAGGCAGGAAGTCAAACCCGTCTCGTACATTCCTGCTCACACAATCCCACCAGAGAGTGTCTAAGATTACTGCGACAAAACAACTCTACTGGAAGGCCGGACCCTAAAACAAAACCAAACAAAAAGAGAAAGGAAAAAAAAAAAAAAAAAAAAAAAAAGGCAAATTCCCCTTTCCACCCAGATTACGTCTCATTAATCGGGACAATCAAAAGGGTGTTCATACTCAATTGTTAATCAAAAGGTATTTACCTTGGGCTCCCCAGGCCTATTGCCCAAATCCAAATCCCAGCTGAACTAAAAAGATCATACTAAACAATAGTACTCTGCGGTTAAAAAAGAAAAATACACAAGCTTAAATAAAAAAAAAAAGAAAAACTAAATTCACTATTTGGGAACTTCCCTAGGGGTGAATAGGATCAAGTCAAAAACTGCAGAGCGTCCAAGCAATCCAGATATGGGATTCGTCCTAACGGGTTGTGCCCCTATCCATACCATACTTACCAATTGAGGGTATTATAGAGTGCCCAGAATCAATTCACCACCTCTACAACAGTGCGTATCTTTGATGAAATCAAGAGATCCGCTTAGCCAGATAATAACCAGGATCAGAGTGCTCGCTCCAAAGCAAAAAGTCCTGTATCTTGTTGCAGCAGCTTTCGATCGTAACCAAGTCGTTAAACTGCAGCATGTCTGTGCGAACAAAGCAAAATAGAAGCTCACTCCAATGCGCAGCGATCGTCGTCTGATGAACCTGTCTCTGCTCGTAGTGCGTTGCAACGAGTTGCTCTGTATGATCCAATTACAGGCGCTTAAACGTAGTACAAAATACAAGGGCCCTGTTCTCCGCAGTACAAAGGGGTGAAGCCCCAGCCCTTAAGATCCGGAAGGAGAGAGCGGGCGGTCAGACTGTACTATAATCCTATTCTGACGCTAAGCGTTTTGGGCACTGAAGTGTGAGTTCTTGTTCTCATCTTGTGTGTCGGACAGTCCATTCCGAGGGCGGAGCAGCCGCGCAAAGCAGTCTGGGCGCTGTAGTCTATCTAGTAACTTTTAACGCAAAACATCCGTAAGGGCAAGGCTATAATAGAAAAAAAAAAAAAAAAAAAGAAAAAATGCCTCACTTCTGTGACAGGTCTCCAAGAGGTCTCCTCTGTTCCGTGAGACCAGTATTGTGTTGGCTGGGCATCCGATGAACGAGAACAGAACAGTGTTAGAAGAAAACATTCAAAATAAAAGTCAGTGGTTAAATGTTCCAAACGATTTAAACTAACAGAACGTATAAAAGAATAACCAGAAAACCGTCATCAATGCAAAAGAGATCAGGCGGTATCATATCTCCATTTAATAATCTCTTCTTGCCCTCCTGGAGGCCGGTGGCGGGGATGACGTGTGCTCAGGCCTCGGGGCTAGCGGACCCTGTTGGAGTCTAGATCCTGATGAGGAACGACGGCGACGGAATCTGGTTGCCTGCGTCTCCATCGGTTCTACTCTCGGTGCGGGCCATCTATTAACCGATTGTCGGTACGCCGCGTACCAATCTGGAACTGCAACCTGAGGGATACCCAGTGTATCACAGAAGTGAGGAAGGTCCTCCGGGACCTTCAAGAGAGCAGTACGGCCCTGATGTGAGGCGGATAGGCAAAAAGGGTACTTCCATTTGTATCTAATGTCCTTAGCCCTTAGTACCTCCAACAGTGGTCTAAGATCCCGACGATGTTTTAACGTAATTCCAGACAGGTCTTGAAAGATTTGCACTGGAGCTTCTCGGTAATGTAGTTGTTTCCCTCTGGCAGCTTTCAGAATATCCTCCTTCAACCTAAAGCTTGTGAGGCAACAAACTATATCCCTCGGGGGGTCCGTCTCCTTGCCTTTAGGGCGGAGTGCTCGGTGGGCTCTATCCATATCAATGGGCATTTGAGGTGGCCTGCCTAGCACCGAGTTAAACAGCTCCGTTACCGCTTGCTGGACATTTTCCACTTCCACTGTTTCTGGGATGCCTCTCACCCTCAAATTTTGGCGGCGTCCCCGATTGTCCAGGTCCTCAAGGTGCCGATTCATGTCCCTTAATTGCAAAGTATGATCATCAACTTTTCGGGTCGATCGTTGGATGACGATAGTGTGATCCTCCACTACACCCTCCGTGCGGGCGACCCTATCAGTCAGGGATCTCATCTCTAGCCGAAGCTCTGAAATAGCGGTTGTCAGGGTATCCTTTATGTCCGCCGCGACGGACCTGAGATCCGCGATAGTCAGGTATGGCTGCAATGGTTGGACGGTTGCGCCCATTCCGGTCGTCTCGGAGACCGGGTCGTATGCGACCTGTGAAGGTGTCAGGACAATACCAGGGTGCTCAGTGAGGGAGGATTGCGAGAGGCCCGAGGATGAATTCAGGCGGGAAGGCTCCATGTTTCCTCTGCGTGAGCGGGACATGTCTGAGGTAAAATTAACCGAAGTATCGGTTACTTCTCTAGGGGAACGCGACCTGGAGGCAGAGGAAGCTCTGGAAGCAGTACCCATCACTCTAGCAAGGCAAAATTCAAACTATGCCCTCCGTTTCGGGTAGAAGTTGTCCTGAGGTGGCAGGAGCTCTGGTCTCAGGCGTCCATCTCTCGGCTCGGTCCGGCCACGCCCCCCGCAGCTGCCGACTTTTAATACCAGCACACTTACCTGTCCTGGAGTCCAGCGCCGTGCGCAGCAGAGGACGAGCGATCTCTCGTCACTCTGCTGCCCCCCGCCATCCTCAGTGAGGGGACCAGGAAGTGAAGCGCTCCGGCTTCACTGCCCGGTCCCCTGCGGCGCATGCGCGAGTCGAGCTACGCCTGCCGATTGGCTCCCGCTGTGTACTGGGAGCCGAGTGTTCCCAGAACACAACGGGGGGGGGGGGGGAGGTGACGTCATGCCCGCAGTCTGCCCGAGACTGTGTGGCCGGAAGTGGGTGAAAAAATACCTGTCTTTAGACAGGTATCTGCACCCCCCTCCCCCTGAAAGGTGTCAAATGTGACACCGGAGGGAGGAGGGTTCCGCTTTAAGCAAATGTCTCAGTTAGTTGGTGAAGTAATAAGAGCAGTTCAGATTTCAGATGGGAGGTGATGACTTTGCTAGCATGTTGGGGCCCATGAACCATGTTGGGGCCCATGAATGATGTTGGGGCCCATGAATGATGTTGGGGCCCATGAATGATGTTGGGGCCCATGAATGATGTTGGGGCCCATGAACCATGTTGGGGCCCATGAATGATGTTGGGGCCCATGGATGATGTTGGGGCCCATGAATGATGTTGGGGCCCATGAATGATGTTGGGGCCCATGGATGATGTTGGGGCCCATGAATGATGTTGGGGCCCATGGATGATGTTGGGGCCCATGAATGATGTTGGGGCCCATGAATGATGGTGACTCGTCACAGATCTGCAGTATCCAGTAAGTAGAAAGCTGAGATAGTTATAGTGATGGTCCCTTTAAGGAAGCAAAGATATGATGTCTGCATTCCGTGTCTCTAGATAGTGAAGTGACAGAATGGAAGAGTGTGGGCATCCGCCCGCTCACCAATCCCGGCCTCTGCAGGAACAGGACAGTCCTTCCAGACATTACGTGCGTGCTCAGATGGCAGCAGGGCGTGCGGTCGGCTGGCTTTGTTGACAGATCAGTGTAGCACTTGTGGAGCGTCTCTCTGGCTGAAGGAAGGCCTCAAACACCCGACTCTCACAGACAGGGCCCAGCAATGTAAACCCTCCTTCTGAAGTTGGGCTGGGATTGGCTAGGCTACACTTGTGTGTAGCGCCTCTGAAGTGCAGAACAGCAGCTCTGATGCTCTGTGTGATATTCCCCCGGGATCAAGTGAGCGAGCCCGCTGATTTCTGTCAGATATATAGTCTCTCCCATAAGTCCATTGTGCGGTTCAGCCACTTGGGAGGTGTAATTCAAGGACTAATGTAGTAACTTGTTGTCCAATAACATCGGGACTACATGTCCCAAGATTCTCTGCTTTATCCAGGCCTGGCATACGCCTGAAAATTATGTAGACTCCGGTAACACAGGCACTAGAGGGAGATGTTAGATCAACTGTCCCCGAGTAATGTCTTACTCCATCATTGCATAGCTGCCACCTGGCTACACTAGTGTTGGGGGAGGGACGTCTATATCTTCTCATTTACATTTGTAGGTTCCTCATATCTCTGTCTTTTCTTCCAGCTTCTGAAGTCCTGACGAAGAGTAAAATTGTCTGCACCAGCGTCTTCCAGCGAGGAGCATACGCTGCCTGTCCTGCAGGTAAATGACCACAAGACCTGGAATAGAGCTATGTATCAGTGTGAGAGAGACGTGTCCTTCACTCCAGACCACCCATGAGGTCTTAGAGATCTCAGCCCACCCATGAGGTCCTAGAAATCTCAGACCACCCATGAGGTCCTAGAGATCTCAGACCACCCATGAGGTCCTAGAGATCCCAGACCACCCATGAGGTCCTAGAGATCTCAGACCACCCATGAGGTCCTAGAGATCCCCTATCACCTATGAGGTCCTAGAGATCCCCTACCACCCATGAGGTCCTAGAGATCCCCTACCACCCATGAGGTCCTAGAGATCCCAGACCACCCATGAGGTCCTAATGATTCCAGAACACCCATGAGGTCCTAATGATTCCAGAACACCCATGAGGTCCTAGAGATGTCAGACCACCCATGAGGTCCTAGAGATCCCAGACCACCCATGAGGTCCTAGAGATCCCAGACCACCCATGAGGTCCTAGAGGTCTCAGACCAAATATGATAAGAAGGGTCGCTGTCACCCCTCAGCAGAACAGTTGGAACATTCTAAGAATTTAGAGGAGGGGAGTGCTGGACATTCACCCAAAGCCTCTATATGAGGGTATTTTGGGGGTACACCTCGCGGGCTTCACACCTCTGTATATTGCTGTGTATATATGTATGATAGTAGAATGTTATCGTCAGATATTTGATCACCGCCTCTTCTCACTTCTCAGATTACATCCCCACGGGATGTTCCTGCGGGAGTGCCTGTGGCTCGTGGGATATCCAGTCTGAGAAAACCTGTCACTGTCAGTGCGGCGGCATAGATTGGACATCGGCCCGCTGCTGCAAGATCACTTTCTAAGTAGAGTCTGACCACCAGAGGGCGATGGGAGTGACAGCGCTGAATGATCTCTTCTATCACAAGAGCTCCACATCACATCTATTATATGGTTGTAGAACGGCTGAGGGGGTCCAATAATAAAAAGGTTGAAGTTTACAGTTTGTGATTTCTTTTGTGACAAATAAAGTTTTCATGAAAATGTTGTTCAGTTACATCCGCCCTAAACCCGGATTCTTTATTCCTCACAGTGGGAGGGCGGAGTCAGGGTGACATCACAGCTTCTCTTTAGTTTTAGCTGGACCAATCAGGTTTTATAGCTCCTCCTCCTGAGGAGAAAACTCAGTGAGAAGCGCAGCGGGAAAAGCGGGGGGATTATTTTGTAGATCTCTATAGACATATCCCTCTGTATAGGATCTCCAGAATGAGAACAGAGATAATGGGAACCAAAACCTATGAGATGTGTGCAGAGTTCAGCCTCTGAGGCCTCGTACACACGACAGAGGAACTTGACGTGCCAAACACGTTCCTCGTCGAGTTCAGGGATGAAGCCGCCGAGGAGCTCGGCGGGCCGCCGTCTCCCATAGAACAACGAGAAAATAGAGAACATGTTCTCTATTTTCTCGACGAGTTCCTCGGCGGCTCCATCGGGCCAAAAGTGTACAGACAACAGAGTTTCTCGGCAGAATCCGGCTCTGACCGAGTTTCTCGCCGAATTCTGCCGAGAAACTCTGTCGTGTGTACGAGGCCTCAGATGGGAGAACACACCAATATGGAGCGATGGGATTGGTTACATGAGTAACAGGTCAAAATCAGCCAATCAAGGATCCCCATGACCACAGGCACCGCCCCCGTGGACTGTCAGTCAGATGGACTCTTCTATGGACCCATCAGGGAGGGTCATGGAACAGTTTTAGTAGTTTTCATTGTCTGAAGCAAAGAGTCATAAATCTGACAACACTGAGCAATTAGATTGGTTGGGACAGTAGAAAAATACGGCATGATGGCCACTAGATGGAGCCGAGGCACATAGGAAATACAGCTTGAGAATGCCCAAATAATTGTACTTGTACAATAACTATTGGTTACATTTATTTGCAAAATCCCAGTAGCAAGCTCTAGAAACTGAGCAAAGCGTGATCCCTCCAGGTGACTGTCAGAGTGTCTACAGAACACTGAGATCTGTACTGGTCACTGCTGGGGACACTGAGATCTGTACTGGTCACTGCTGGGGACACTGAGGTCTGAAATGGTCACTGCTGGGGACACTGAGATCTATACTGGTCACTGCTGGGGACACTGAGATCTATACCGGTCACTGCTGGGGACACTGAGATCTGGTCACTGCTGGGGACACTGCGATCTGGTCACTGCTGGGGACACTGAGATCTGTACTGGTCACTGCTGGGGACACTGAGATCTGTACTGGTCACTGCTGGGGACACTGAGATCTGAAATGGTCACTGCTGGGGACACTGAGATCTATACTGGTCACTGCTGGGGACACTGAGATCTGGTCACTGCTGGGGACACTGCGATCTGGTCACTGCTGGGGACACTGAGATCTGTACTGGTCACTGTTGGGGACACTGAGATCTATACTGGTCAGTGCTAGGGACACTGAGATCTGTACTGGTCAGTGCTGGAGACACTGAGATCTGTACTGGTCACTGCTGGAGACACTGAGATCTGTACTGGTCACTGCTGGGGACACTGATATCTGTACTGGTCACTGCTGGGGGCACTGAGATCTGGTCACTGCTGGGGCACTGAGATCTTTACTGGTCAGTGCTGGGGACACTGAGATCTGTACTGGTCAGTGCTGAAGACACTGAGATCTGTACTGGTCACTGCTGGAGACACTGAGATCTATACTGGTCACTGCTGGGGACACTGATCTGTACTGGTCACTGCAGGGTCACTGAGATCTTTACTGGTCAGTGCTGGGGACACTGAGATCTGTACTGGTCAGTGCCCAGGACTACGGATGAGCTTCACGTTTGATAGGAACGTATGTTCGACTCGAACATCGGCCGTTCGATCGTTCGTCGAAATTCAAACAAAACGGCCCATAATTAACTGCAGGGTTGCGCGCTGATGATTGGCCAAGCATGCTGTATGTCCCGCATGCTTGGCCAATCACAGCGCGCAAAAAACGAAGAGCCATGATTGGCCAAAGCCTGGGTTGCTTTGGCCAATTATGGCTCAGGGCTTTAGTACACGCCCCACACTATAAAAGGCCGCCTTCCGGGCTCCCTCGTGTAGTGTGTTACGGCTTGTTACAGAGAGCAGTTAGAGAGACAGAGAGATTGTCTTTTTAGATAGAAAGATAGAGCAGGGTGGTCAGTTTAGCTTGAAATACAGTGTGTAGAGAATATATCTACATCCCTAGGAGTTGTACATATATTTATACACTGTATAGCTTAGCTAGATCTGCTCTTAGTATTTGTCAGGCAGGAGATTGTGCATAGCTGCAGTGCTCTAACGTGTTGTATTGCCTGTGTGTGTGCTGTGTAGTTTACACCTAAACGTACTGGGTGTTACTGCACGTGTCCTGTTTATTTGCACCTAAGCGCATTTACTGTAACTGCAAGTTTACTCTTTAATCGCACGTAAGCGCATTTACTGCAAGTGCAAGTTTGTTCTTTGATCGCATGTAAGCGCATTTACTGCAAGTGCAAGTTTGCTCTTTAATAGCACGTCAAAGCATTTACTGTAAGGGCACATGTCCTGATTATTTGCAACTAAGCGCATATACTGTAAGTGCAAGTTTGCTCTTTAATAGCACGTAAGCGCATTTACTGTAAGTGTGTTGTTTACAACTGAACGCATTAAAATGTCTGGAAGGACAACAAACAGAGGCAGAGAATCACAAGGGCAAGCAGGCTCTGCATCTAGAGGTAACGCTGGTGGTGGATGTGGTTTATCCTCTTCAGCACGTGGCCGTGGCCGCTCGTCCTTTTTTTCCGGGAGCTGGCCGTGTTGAGCCTCAACATGCAGAGAAATTAGTTGAGTGGATGACCAAGCCGTCCTCATCCTCCTCATCCTCTCTCACACAGACTGATCTTAGTTTGTCTGGCAAAGCAGCTGGCAAGGCGTCCTCTACCCTCTGCACAATGGCATCACACAATCCTTCCCTAGTCCCACCGTGTCCTCCTGAGGAGTCCCCCGAACTGTTTCAACACAGTGTTGGGTACATGCTACATGAAGATGCGCAGCGTTTTGAAGACTCCGATGATGGAACACAGATAGAGGAAGGCATTGATGTGAACCCAGGAAGAGGGGGTGGCCAAGAGGGACAGCAATCTGGCAGTGATGTTCCCCCAGCTGGAACATACTGCCAGGTTTTCGACAGTGATGAGGAGGGAGGGGATGATGAGATCACTGACTCTACCTGGGTGCCTGATAGGAGAGAGGAGGAGGAGGAGGAGGAGAAGGAGGAGGAGGAGGACGAGGCACAGGCACATCTCCAAAGAGGCAGGATGCCCTCCAGGGGTCAGGTTAAGGGCACACCAACTGCATTACATCGCACTTCTACGCTTGTGCATGGCGCTGCTGTGTCTGAACGGTACAGCAAAAGTTCTTTGGTGTGGGCCTTTTTTGAAACATGTCCATCAGATCGTACCTTTGCTATTTGCAACATATGTCGCAAGCGTATCTCGCGTGGCCAAAACATCACCCGCTTGGGCACCACATGTTTGTCCAGACATATGTCGAGCTGCCATGCAGCTCGTTGGCAAGCATACCAGAAAGACCCACACCAAAGACCAAAGCGGACCTTCCCTTGCCCTTCTGTGACCTCCAACCCCACTAGACCCCCAGTCCTCTCTGAAGCCTGCACTGAAGGTGTAGAAATAGGTGTGTCACAACCTAGTAGTGGTAGTACATGCGGGCAATCTACTGATAGTACCAGACAAATTTCCCTGCCCCAGCTGCTGCAGCGTGGAAAGAAGTACGCTCCCAGCCATCCACATGCCCAGCGGTTGAATGCTGGCTTAGCAAAATTGCTAGCACTTCAACTGCTACCTTTTCAGTTGGGAGATTCTGCCCCCTTCCGTGAGTTTGTGGAATGTGCAGTACCTCAGTGGCAAGTACCCAAACGCCACTTTTTCTCGCGGAAGGCGATTCCGGCTCTTTACCGGCATGTGGAAGGCAATGTTCATGCCTCGCTGGACAGGGCGGTCAGTGGTAAGGTGCATCTTACCGCTGACTCATGGTCCAGAAGGCATGGACAGGGACGTTACCTGTCTTTTACGGCGCATTGGGTGACTCGGCTGGCAGCTGGGAAGGACGCAGGGCAAGGTACAGTAGTTTTGGAGGTTGTTCCGCCACCACGCCACCAAAACACTACTACTGGTTGTGACACACCTCTCTCCTCCACCCCTCCTCTTCTTCTTCCTCTGTGGCCTCTTCCTGTGGTGATGTTTCCTCAGAACCAGCCGTGCTCCGTAGGGGTACGAGGGGCTACGCAGGAATGCAGCCCAAGAGATGCCATGCGGTGCTAGAGCTGGTGTGCTTGGGAGACAGGAGCCACACTGGGGCAAAGGTTCTGTCAGCTCTGCAGGGGCAGGCTCAGAGGTGGTTTACACCACGCCAGCTGAAGCCTGGAATGGTGGTCAGCGATAATGGCACCAACCTCCTCTCTGCCCTGCGACAGGGAAAACTCACCCATGTGCCCTGTTTTGCGCATGTCCTGAATTTGGTGGTGCAGCGGTTCTTGGGCAGGTACCCAGGCTTACAGGATGTCCTGAAGCAGGCCAGGAAAGTCTGTGTGCATTTCCAGAGGTCATATAATGCCACTGATCGACTGATGGACCTCCAAAGGGAATACAATCTGCCCAAGAACCGCCTAATCTGTGACATGCCCACCAGATGGAACTCTACATTGGCCATGCTGCAGCGGCTGCACACGCAGCAGAGGGCCATCAATGAGTACCTGTGCCAATATGGCAGCAGAACTGGGTCAGGGGAGCTTGTTTTTTTTTCACCACGCCAGTGGGCCTTGATCAGGGATGCATGCACTGTCCTGTCACCATTTTGGGGGCCACGAGGATGGTGAGCAGTGACAGTGCATGCATCAGTGAGACTGTCCCTCTTATTCACATGTTGGAGCACACGCTACGTGGAATAATAGACAGGGCCCTTGAGGCAGAACAGAGGGAGGAAGAGGAGGACTTCCTTACTTCTCAAGGCCCCCTTTATCCAGACAGTGGTCCTGCTTGCCCACCTATCACACAGGAAGAGGAGGATGAGGAGGAGGAGGATTGTATCAGCAGCATGGAGGTGGAGCCTAGCACTCAGCATCAGCAGCAGCAGTCTTCAAGGGATCATTTACAGTCCCAAGGAACAAGTGGACTTTTACGTGGCTGGGATGAGGTGGCTGCAGATCCTGTCGTCCTCAGTGACCCAGAGGACTGTGCTCTGAATGCCTCAGCAAACCTACGCTGCATGGCCTCCCTGATCCTGCAAAGCCTGCGTAAGGATCCTCGTGTACGTGCTATCAAGGAGAGGGATCATTACTGGCTGGCAACTCTCCTTGATCCACGTTACAAGAGTAAGGTAGCGGACCTTATGTTGCCATCGCAGAGGGAGCAGAAGATGAAACTTCTGCGGGAGGCCTTGCAGAAGGGTCTGTGCAATGCATTTCCAGAACCGGGGGGGGGATTACCAAAACCTGGCCCTGGACAACGTGTTGCTGAGGCTTCGGTGAGTCAGAGAAGGAGCGGTGGAGAAGGTGGCCATCTGACCGATGCGCTCAGACAATTTTTTAGTCCGCAGCCCCAAGGTCTGACCGGTTCCAGCAACCATCGCCAGCGTCTGGTTTACATGGTCCGGGAATACCTAGGGGCAAGATCCGACTTGGACACCTTCCCCACCGAAAATCCTCTGGCTTACTGGGTCTTGAGGATGGATCACTGGCCAGAGCTTGCACAGTACGCAATTGAGCTACTGGCTTGCCCTGCATCCAGTGTTCTTTCAGAACGCACATTCAGTGCTGCTGGAGGCTTTGTGACCGATCACAGGGTGCGCCTCTCCACCGACTCTGTTGATCGACTGACCTTCATCAAAATGAATCAGGCTTGGATCAACACCAGCTACCAATCACCTGATGCTGATGTTACTGAATAATAATTTTTTGTTGAAATGTCAGATCCCTTGGAGACTGCGTATGCTGATGCTGAGTGACTGTCCTGTTATGCTGCTGATGGAATATCCTTCTCCTCCTCACTTTTCTTGCTGATAGCTAGTAAGAAATGTTGTGTTTCTGGGCTCCGCCACCAGTGCCTAAGGCCTAATTATTCTGCCCCTGTTTAACAGGGGCGCCTAATAACAATTTTTGATGCAATACTTTGCACGTGGCTCCTTGTTGCGCTCCAATTACAGTTATTGGGAGGGGTTGCAGTGTTGTGTTGTGCCTAAGTCCCAATTTTTCTGCCCCTGTGTAACAAGGGCGCCTAATAACAATTTTTGATGCAATACTTTGCACGTGGCTCCTTGTTGCGCTCCAATTACAGTATGTTTGAGGGGTGCCCTTTTTTCTACAATTTTTCTTTCACAAAAAAATAATGGCCCCCCCCACCACCCCTAAAATAATCGAGATATTGTTGCCACACAGCACGTGCGCAAGCAGTATTAAATTACTTTGTTCTTATAATAATCTCATGTTGTGCAGGGACATTTCTAAACACGTGCCACTACTATAGACACACAGCAGGTGTGATATTTAAAGGAATTTTTCATTTTTTTTTTTCACTTTAAGCATCATTAAAATCGCTGCTCCGGAAAAAACGGACGTTTTAAAAAAAAATAAATCCATTGATACATGTTCCCTGGGGCAAGACCCGGGTTCTGAAAGACGTTTTCCAACATTAAGTTGAATATTGCGCTTTCTAATGAGCGTTTTTGAATTCGAACGTTCGAGTCCCATAGACTTCAATGGGGTTCTAAATGTTCGCTCGAACCCGCGGTCTGTTCAAACGTTCTGGTGCGAACCGAACCCGGGTATGTTCGGCTCATCCCTACCCAGGACACCAAGCTTTAAGAGGTCAATGTTGCCACTAAGGAAGGGCGATCATAAGTCCCCCCTCCGGTCTATTTCAGGCCGTTCAGGTCTGGTATAGGTTTTAAGGGAAACTCCATGCCAAAATAAATAAAAAAACTGGTTTGGTATGGATTTGGGGGGGGGGGGGGGCACACCGTTTAAAAAAAATAATAATAATATCTGGGAGCCAGTGAGTCATTTCAAATGGGATTTGATTAGTTTTTTGTTATTTTAGAAATGCCATTTTGCTGCAGCAGGTTCTATACATGGTACAGATACAGCAGGTTCTATACATGGTACAGATGCAGCAGGTTCTATACACGGTACAGATGCAGCAGGTTCTATACAGGGTACAGATGCGCCACTTTACAGGCAGACTAAGAAACTATATTGAAAGGAATTTTTTGATTTGTATTTTTGCACCTTAAACATCATTAAATGCACTGCTCCAGAAAAACAATTGTTTTTACATTTTTTTTTGCACCTTCGATTTTTCCTGTTCGGCTCCCATAGACTTCAATTGGGTTTGCTGTTGGGGGTTGGAACTTTTCCCCTTTTTGTGAGTTCTGTTGCAAACTGAACAAGGGGGGGGGGGGGGCGCGGGGGGTTCAGTCCATCTCTAGGGTGACACCTTCTCCAATTCAAGATTTTTGAGCTCCACAGTACACGGGAAGTGGGAATGTTCTCAGAGACTGCAGATAGTCGTAGCGACGCCTGAAGGGTTGCCTAGGCAACATTAGGGTACAGCGGCGGTGCGTCCATAGTGGGCGCAGGAGCGCCGCCCCCTCTCTCCCCTGCACCGTCAGGTGTACAATACATAGAGATCTCATGCAATGCATGAATCTCTATGTATTGTCGCTGCCGCCGCCCACTTATCAGATGGCCGGCCCCCTGGTGAGCGCCGGCCATCTGAATAACAGCAGTTTGTTGGTGTTTGCAAATGTCTATCAGCCAGCGGCTCAGAAAGGCTTTCCGATTACAGCCTGTTGGCTCTAATCGGCTTCCAAATAGTGAACCAAGGGACACAGGGGGTGTGTGTTGCCTGGTTAACACTGGCACTCATCTCAGCCAATCAGGTTCACCGGTTCTGGTTACTGGAAACCAGATTGGCTGAAGCGACATCGAGGGCGGGACGTGGGAAAAGGCATCGAGGGAGAATTGGCTGAGCCAAGAAAGGTAAGTGCTGGGGGTGGGGGAAGCATGGTTCTTGAGGTGGCAAACTGGTGACAATTGATGGCACAGTGGTGACAATTGATGGGCACAATGGCGACAATTGATGGGCACAGTGGCGACAATTGATGGGCACAGTGGTGACAATTGATGGCACAGTGGTGACAATTGATGGGCAATTGTATAAAATTTTATAAAATTTATTTTTTAAATTGTTGTGAAGAAACTCCTATTTTTAATGAAGAAACAGTTCATCTGTGGCAGTGCTTCAGAAACAATCACCGCTGTGCTCATCCGTTCTCTATCTATAGCATCAATACTCTGTGCTCCTCCTCTATCTATAGGATCAATACTCTGTGCCCGTCCTCTATCTATAGGATCAATACTCTGTGCCCGTCCTCTATCTATAGGATCAATACTCTGTGCTCCTCCTCTATCTATAGGATCAATACTCTGTGCTCCTCCTCTATCTATAGGATCAATACTCTGTGCTCATCTTCTGTCTATAGGATAAATACTCTGTGCCTGTCCTCTATCTATAGGATCAATACTCTGTGCTCCTCCTCTATCTATAGGATCAATACTCTGTGCTCCTCCTCTATCTATAGGATCAATACTCTGTGCTCATCTTCTGTCTATAGGATAAATACTCTGTGCCCGTCCTCTATCTATAGGATCAATACTCTGTGCCCGTCCTCTATCTATAGGATCAATACTCTGTACTCATCCTCTATCTATAGGATCAATACTCTGTGCCCGTCCTCTATCTATAGGATCAATACTCTATGCCCGTCCTCTATCTGTAGGATCAATACTGTGTGCCCGTCCTCTATCTATAGGATCAATACTCTGTGCTCCTCCTCTATCTATAGGATCAATACTCTGTGCTCATCTTCTGTCTATAGGATAAATACTCTGTACCCGTCCTCTATCTATAGGATCAATACTCTGTGCTCCTCCTCTATCTATAGGATCAATACTCTGTGCTCCTCCTCTATCTATAGGATCAATACTCTGTGCTCGTCCTCTATCTATAGGATCAATACTCTGTGCCCCTCCTCTATCTATAGGATCAATACTCTGTGCTCCTCCTCTATCTATAGGATCAATACTCTGTGCCCCTCCTCTATCTATAGGATCAATACTCTGTGCTCCTCCTCTATCTATAGGATCAATACTCTGTGCTCCTCCTCTATCCATAGGATCAATACTCTGTGCTCCTCCTCTATCCATAGGATCAATACTCTGTGCCCGTCCTCTATCTATAGGATCAATACTCTGTACTCATCCTCTATCTATAGGATCAATACTCTGTGCCCGTCCTCTATCTATAGGATCCATACTCTATGCCCGTCCTCTATCTGTAGGATCAATACTCTGTGCCCGTCCTCTATCTATAGGATCACTACTCTGTGCTCCTCCTCTATCTATAGGATCAATACTCTGTGCCCGTCCTCTATCTATAGGATCAATACTCTGTGCCCGTCATCTATCTATAGGATCAATACTCTATGCCCGTCCTCTATCTGTAGGATCAATACTCTGTGCCCATCCTCTATCTATAGGATCAATACTCTGTGCCCGTCCTCTATCTATAGGATCAATACTCTGTGCCCGTCCTCTATCTATAGGATCAATACTCTGTGCCCGTCCTCTATCTGTAGGATCAATACTCTGTGCTCCTCCTCTATCTATAGGATCAATACTCTGTGCCCGTCCTCTATCTATAGGATCAATACTCTGTGCCCGTCCTCTATCTATAGGATCAATACTCTGTGCTCCTCCTCTATCTATAGGATCAATACTCTGTGCCCATCCTCTATCTATAGGATCAATACTCTGTGCTCGTCCTCTATCTATAGGATCAATACTCTGTGCTCGTCCTCTATCTATAGGATCAATACTCTGTGCTCGTCCTCTATCTATTGGATCAATACTCTGTGCTCCTCCTCTATCTATAGGATCGATACTCTGTGCTCATCTTCTGTCTATAGGATAAATACTCTGTGCCCGTCCTCTATCTATAGGATCAATACTCTGTGCTCCTCCTCTATCTATAGGATCAATACTCTGTGCCCGTCCTCTATCTATAGGATCAATACTCTGTGCTCCTCCTCTATCTATAGGATCAATACTCTGTGCTCATCTTCTGTCTATAGGATAAATACTCTGTGCCTGTCCTCTATCTATAGGATCAATACTCTGTGCTCCTCCTCTATCTATAGGATCAATACTCTGTGCTCCTCCTCTATCTATAGGATCAATACTCTGTGCTCATCTTCTGTCTATAGGATAAATACTCTGTGCCCGTCCTCTATCTATAGGATCAATACTCTGTGCCCGTCCTCTATCTATAGGATCAATACTCTGTACTCATCCTCTATCTATAGGATCAATACTCTGTGCCCGTCCTCTATCTATAGGATCAATACTCTGTGCCCCTCCTCTATCTATAGGATCAATACTCTGTGCTCATCTTCTGTCTATAGGATAAATACTCTGTACCCGTCCTCTATCTATAGGATCAATACTCTGTGCTCCTCCTCTATCTATAGGATCAATACTCTGTGCTCCTACTCTATCTATAGGATCAATACTCTGTGCTCGTCCTCTATCTATAGGATCAATACTCTGTGCCCCTCCTCTATCTATAGGATCAATACTCTGTGCTCCTCCTCTATCTATAGGATCAATACTCTGTGCCCCTCCTCTATCTATAGGATCAATACTCTGTGCTCCTCCTCTATCTATAGGATCAATACTCTGTGCTCCTCCTCTATCCATAGGATCAATACTCTGTGCTCCTCCTCTATCCATAGGATCAATACTCTGTGCCCGTCCTCTATCTATAGGATCAATACTCTGTACTCATCCTCTATCTATAGGATCAATACTCTGTGCCCGTCCTCTATCTATAGGATCCATACTCTATGCCCGTCCTCTATCTGTAGGATCAATACTCTGTGCCCGTCCTCTATCTATAGGATCAATACTCTGTGCTCCTCCTCTATCTATAGGATCAATACTCTGTGCCCGTCCTCTATCTATAGGATCAATACTCTGTGCCCGTCGTCTATCTATAGGATCAATACTCTATGCCCGTACTCTATCTGTAGGATCAATACTCTGTGCCCATCCTCTATCTATAGGATCAATACTCTGTGCCCGTCCTCTATCTATAGGATCAATACTCTGTGCCCGTCCTCTATCTATAGGATCAATACTCTGTGCCCGTCCTCTATCTGTAGGATCAATACTCTGTGCTCCTCCTCTATCTATAGGATCAATACTCTGTGCCCGTCCTCTATCTATAGGATCAATACTCTGTGCCCGTCCTCTATCTATAGGATCAATACTCTGTGCTCCTCCTCTATCTATAGGATCAATACTCTGTGCCCATCCTCTATCTATAGGATCAATACTCTGTGCTCGTCCTCTATCTATAGGATCAATACTCTGTGCTCGTCCTCTATCTATAGGATCAATACTCTGTGCTCGTCCTCTATCTATTGGATCAATACTCTGTGCTCCTCCTCTATCTATAGGATCAATACTCTGTGCCCGTCCTCTATCTATAGGATCAATACTCTGTGCTCCTCCTCTATCTATAGGATCAATACTCTGTGCTCATCTTCTGTCTATAGGATAAATACTCTGTGCCTGTCCTCTATCTATAGGATCAATACTCTGTGCTCCTCCTCTATCTATAGGATCAATACTCTGTGCTCCTCCTCTATCTATAGGATCAATACTCTGTGCTCATCTTCTGTCTATAGGATAAATACTCTGTGCCCGTCCTCTATCTATAGGATCAATACTCTGTGCCCGTCCTCTATCTATAGGATCAATACTCTGTACTCATCCTCTATCTATAGGATCAATACTCTGTGCCCGTCCTCTATCTATAGGATCAATACTCTATGCCCGTCCTCTATCTGTAGGATCAATACTGTGTGCCCGTCCTCTATCTATAGGATCAATACTCTGTGCTCCTCCTCTATCTATAGGATCAATACTCTGTGCTCATCTTCTGTCTATAGGATAAATACTCTGTACCCGTCCTCTATCTATAGGATCAATACTCTGTGCTCCTCCTCTATCTATAGGATCAATACTCTGTGCTCCTCCTCTATCTATAGGATCAATACTCTGTGCTCGTCCTCTATCTATAGGATCAATACTCTGTGCCCCTCCTCTATCTATAGGATCAATACTCTGTGCTCCTCCTCTATCTATAGGATCAATACTCTGTGCCCCTCCTCTATCTATAGGATCAATACTCTGTGCTCCTCCTCTATCTATAGGATCAATACTCTGTGCTCCTCCTCTATCCATAGGATCAATACTCTGTGCTCCTCCTCTATCCATAGGATCAATACTCTGTGCCCGTCCTCTATCTATAGGATCAATACTCTGTACTCATCCTCTATCTATAGGATCAATACTCTGTGCCCGTCCTCTATCTATAGGATCCATACTCTATGCCCGTCCTCTATCTGTAGGATCAATACTCTGTGCCCGTCCTCTATCTATAGGATCAATACTCTGTGCTCCTCCTCTATCTATAGGATCAATACTCTGTGCCCGTCCTCTATCTATAGGATCAATACTCTGTGCCCGTCGTCTATCTATAGGATCAATACTCTATGCCCGTACTCTATCTGTAGGATCAATACTCTGTGCCCATCCTCTATCTATAGGATCAATACTCTGTGCCCGTCCTCTATCTATAGGATCAATACTCTGTGCCCGTCCTCTATCTATAGGATCAATACTCTGTGCCCGTCCTCTATCTGTAGGATCAATACTCTGTGCTCCTCCTCTATCTATAGGATCAATACTCTGTGCCCGTCCTCTATCTATTGGATCAATACTCTGTGCTCCTCCTCTATCTATAGGATCAATACTCTGTGCTCATCTTCTGTCTATAGGATAAATACTCTGTGCCCGTCCTCTATCTATAGGATCAATACTCTGTGCCCGTCCTCTATCTATAGGATCAATACTCTGTGCCCCTCCTCTATCTATAGGATCAATACTCTGTGCCCGTCCTCTATCTATAGGATCAATACTCTGTGCTCCTCCTCTATCTATAGGATCAATACTCTGTGCTCATCTTCTGTCTATAGGATAAATACTCTGTGCCCGTCCTCTATCTATAGGATCAATACTCTGTGCCCGTCCTCTATCTATAGGATCAATACTCTGTACTCATCCTCTATCTATAGGATCAATACTCTGTGCCAGTCCTCTACCTATAGGATCAATACTCTGTGCTCCTCCTCTATCTATAGGATCAATACTCTGTGCTCCTCCTCTATCTATAGGATCAATACTATGTGCTCGTCCTCTATCTATAGGATCAATACTCTGTGCTCGTCCTCTATCTATAGGATCAATATTCTGTGCCCCTCCTCTATCTATAGGATCAATACTCTGTGCTCCTCCTCTATCTATAGGATCAATACTCTGTGCCCGTCCTCTATCTATAGGATCAATACTCTGTGCCCCTCCTCTATCTATAGGATCAATACTCTGTGCCCCTCCTCTATCTATAGGATCAATACTCTGTGCCCGTCCTCTATCTATAGGGGCATACAGCTGACGTTTCGCACATAGCTATGAGTAAGCACTGATTGGAGTGCGAAACGTCAGCTGTATGCCCCTATAGATAGAGGACGGGCACAGAGTATTGATCCTATAGATAGAGGAGGGGCACAGAGTATTGATCCTATAGATAGAGGAGGAGCACAGAGTATTGATCCTATAGATAGAGGAGGGGCACAGAGTATTGATCCTATAGATAGAGGACGGGCACAGAGTATTGATCCTATAGATAGAGGACGGGCACAGAGTATTGATCCTATAGATAGAGGAGGAGCACAGAGTATTGATCCTATAGATAGAGGAGGGGCACAGAGTATTGATCCTATAGATAGAGGAGGGGCACAGAGTATTGATCCTATAGATAGAGGACGGGCACAGAGTATTGATCCTATAGATAGAGGAGGAGCACAGAGTATTGATCCTATAGATAGAGGAGGGGCACAGAGTATTGATCCTATAGATAGAGGACGGGCACAGAGTATTGATCCTATAGATAGAGGAGGAGCACAGAGTATTGATCCTATGGATAGAGGAGGAGCACAGAGTATTGATCCTATAGATAGAGGAGGAGCACAGAGTATTGATCCTATAGATAGAGGACGGGCACAGAGTATTGATCCTATAGATAGAGGATGGGCACAGAGTATTGATCCTATAGATAGAGGATGGGCACAGAGTATTGATCCTATAGATAGAGGACGGGCACAGAGTATTGATCCTATAGATAGAGGAGGAGCACAGAGTATTGATCCTATAGATAGAGGACGGGCACAGAGTATTGATCCTATAGATAGAGGAGGGGCACAGAGTATTGATCCTATAGATAGAGGAGGGGCACAGAGTATTGATCCTATAGATAGAGGAGGGGCACAGAGTATTGATCCAATAGATAGAGGACAGGCACAGAGTATTGATCCTATAGATAGAGGACGGGCACAGAGTATTGATCCTATAGATAGAGGACGGGCACCGAGTGTAACGGCTACCCACTGGTAGTGAGGGGTATCGGCCGTTGGAGACGTCCTTTTTGCTGACAAGTTATGATATGCAGGTACCGCCGGTATATCCCATCGAACGCCCTTCCAAGAAACGAGACGTGCTACGTTTGGAGGGTCAAGCAGACTGACTTTATTTGGCATATTTCACCTGCTTATATCTGCTTACAACTGTTACAAGAACAATGACAGTTTCCGCCCTCCCCTTTTCCCAGTAGGGGGCTTCAACACAGACCCCCTGAAACAATGACATCTCCTTGAATTAATCACTTGGCCAGTTTCTAGACGCTTCGGCACCTCACCCCACTTAACATTTCCTGGCCAGGCACATAGAATTCAATTAACCTTTAAAACAATTATCACTCACACATAATCCCCATCAGCATACACCTCACAGGGGGGCTGTTTACCTGCACACAAAAGAGGGTTCATTAGGTATGCGAAGGGAACATTAGCATTCAACAATGAAAAGAAACTTGTCCAATTAACCCTTTGAGCTCAGAATACACTGTGGTACATCCACTTGTGACAAGCCATGCAGTTCCTTGTAGTCCTCCCTGCATGAAGATTATAACTGTCTCGGCAGCATGCATGTGTCCGTTACACTACTCCCCCTTTGTGGAACACTCCGGCAGACCCGGATTGATCCTTTTCGGATCAACTTGGGGATGTCCGGTCTGCTGTTAGGGTAAAAGTTCAGTTTGCCTGGACAGTCCGTCGGCATTCCCATTGAATCTGCCAGGGCGGTATTGGATAGAAAAATTGTAGGGTTGTAGGGCCAAGCTCCATCTTAGCAAGCGCCCATTATCTCCGGCTACTCGGTTCAGCCATACTAGTGGGTTATGGTCCGTGATCAGGGTGAATTCCTGACCATACAGGTAGGGTGTGAGCTTCTTTAAGGCCCAAACCAGGGCTAAACATTCCTTTTCCACGGCCGCGTAGCTCACTTCCCTGGGTAATAGTTTTCTACTCAGGTACGCGACAGGGTGTTCTCCTCCATCCTCCCCGATCTGGCTTAGAACTGCCCCCAGTCCATACATGGATGCATCTGTATGAACGACAAATCTTTTGTTAGGGACGGGGGCAGATAGAACAGGTGCGTTGATCAATGCTTGTTTCAAGGTTTGGAATGCTGTTTCACAGGCGGGAGACCACAGGACTACTCTAGGCAAATTCTTTTTGGTCAAATCCGTCAGGGGTTTGGCAATGGTACTATAGTCAGGGACAAATTTTCTGTAATACCCCGCTGTCCCTAGAAATGCCAGTACCTGGGTCTTAGTGTGGGGAGTTGGCCAATTGGCTACAGCCTCAACCTTAGCGGGTTCTGGTCGTTGTTTCCCACACCCCACTCTGTGTCCCAAGTACTGGACTTCTGCCATCCCGAAATTACATTTTTCTGGCTTCAGGGTTAGGCCGGCAGCCCTAATCTGATCCAGTACAGCCTCAACATGCCTCAAGTGTTCCCCCCAAGTCTCACTATAGATCGCAATGTCATCCAGGTACGCGCAAGCAAAATCCTGGAAGCCATCAAGGAGGCGGTCCACTAAGCGCTGAAATGTGGCTGGGGCGTTCTTCATCCCAAATGGCATGACCTTGAACTGGAATAAGCCAAATGGGGTGACAAATGCCGACTTAGGGATAGCCTCTTTGGACAGGGGAATCTGCCAATACCCTTTGCACAGATCGATTGTGGTCAGATAACGTCCCCTGGCAATACGATCTAATAGCTCGTCTACTCGGGGCATGGGGTAGGCATCTGTCACGGTTTTGTCATTGAGGCGTCGGTAATCGACACAGAATCGGGTTGTTCCGTCCTTTTTGGGTACTAGGACAACGGGCGAGGCCCAGGGGCTGTCAGATGGTTCTATGATCCCCAGTCTTAACATTTCTTGTATTTCCTTCCTCATCTCCTCTTTTACTGCCTCAGGGATTCTGTAGGGAGTCTGTCTGAGCGGGTTTTGTCCTGGGGTCTCTACGTAGTGAGTCGCTAAGAGAGTGTACCCGGGCTCCTGGGAAAATGTCAGTCCTTTCTCAGTTATCAATTGTCGCATCTGTCCCTTTTCTGCGGGAGGTAACCGCTCCCCTAGCTGTATCGTATTGAGCAGAGTCTTAGGTTCTGAATCTGCTAATAGATCTGGGATGGGTAAGCTGTCGGGGTCTTCAGTGGCTGGGATACATATGGCTGCTACATCCTCTGGTCTTTCCTGATACTCTTTTAATAAGTTTACATGAAAGGATTTCTGGACCCTTTCATCTTGGCTGCTGGCGATTACATATGTAGTATCGCAGACTTGCGCTACCACTTTGTAAGGGCCCTGCCATGAGGTCTGGAGCTTATTCCCTTTGACAGGCCTAAGCACCAGCACCTTCTGGCCCACTTGAAACGTTCTCTGACGGGCGCCCCGGTCGTACCAGTGTTTCTGTCGTCCCTGGGCCGTTTGGAGATGGTCCCGTGCCATCCGAGCTAAATGTTCCATGCGGTCCCGCATTTCCAGCACATATGGCACAATGGGGACACCTTCATGTTCTGTCTCGCCCTCCCAGTGCTCCCGGATGAGGTCGAGGGGGCCTCGCACTCTCCGTCCATAGAGCAGCTCGAAGGAAGAGAACCCTGTGGATTCCTGCGGTACCTCTCGATAGGCAAACAAGAGGTGCGGCAAAAATCGCTCCCAGTCTCTGTATTCCGCCGTAAAGGTCCGCAGCAATTGCTTGAGGGTACCATTAAAGCGTTCACAGAGACCGTTGGTCTGAGGGTGGTACGGTGAACTAAGCAGGGTCTTAATACCGCAGACCTTCCATAACTGTTGGGTTAGATCTGCAGTAAACTGGGTCCCTCGGTCGGACAGGATTTCCTGAGGGAACCCCACTCGGGTGAATATCCCGACGAGCGCACTGGCAACAGTGTCCGCCTGAATATTCGTCAGAGCGACGGCCTCCGGGTAGCGGGTAGCATAGTCTACTACGGTAAGAATGTATTTCTTACCTGAGGGACTGGGGTTAGGTAGAGGTCCCACTAGGTCGACTGCTACCCTGCTAAACGGTTCCTCGATCACGGGCATAGGTGACAGTCGAGCCTTAGGGTGGTCCCCTCTTTTTCCTACCCGTTGGCATACGTCACAGGTGCTGCAGTAACGTCGCACATCCTTCGAGATCCCTGGCCAAAAGAAAGTCTGGGTGATCCTGTAGGTGGTGCGGTTACCCCCTAGGTGCCCTGCCAACGGAATGTCGTGGCCGATTCGGAGAAGTTCCAACCGGTACTTTCTGGGTACCACTAGTTGGCGCTTTTGCGAAGGGACACCGCCTCTCTTTCTGCCTTCAGTCAATCTGTATAACCTGTCACCCTCCCATATAAAACGTTCCCGCTCATCCCCTCTACTGTCTGCTAATTCTCGATACTTTTGAAGGGTGGAGTCCTCCCTAGTTTCCCTCCCAAATTCCTCTGGGGTGTCCCAAGCTATGGGTCTCTCTACCGTAGTGGGGTTACATGTCGGTTCTTGGCTTACCTGGGTCTCCTGGCCTGTTGTAGGATCATCTGTGATACGGGTCTGTGAGCGGGTGGTCACGGGGCAAGCTGCATCAGGTGTAGGTAGATACGCCGAAGTCAGAGGGCCAATGTCGTTGCCCAGCACAACCTCGGCCGGTAGGTTGTCCATGATACCAACGGTGGTCTTTCCTGACCCGACTCCCCAGTCTAAGTGCACCCGGGCGGTGGGTAAGCGGAATACAGCGCCCCCTGCGACCCGGACGGCAATTGTACGAGTGGAGAGGTTCTCTGGCTTTACCAGATGTTTTTGAACCAGAGTGACAGTGGCCCCGGTATCTCTTAAGCCTTGTGCTACTTGTCCATTCACCCGTACCTCCTGACGGTGATGCTGACGGTTATCTGGGGAGGCAGCTTGTATTGGGTCTGCCTCATACAAAATCCCCAGACATTCCTCCGGGCCCCCCTCGGTCTCCAGGCAGTGGGCCGCAGAGGGACGTGATGGAGTGACCTCTGTGTTGGGTGTTGTGCGTCTCCAATTGTTATTTGTAGCTCTTAGAGGGCAATAACGAGCAATATGTCCCGTGTTGCTGCAGTGATGGCACGTCACCCTAGACGAATCCCGGGGGTAGTTGTTAGGCCCCTGAGGACGTGGTGGTCCTGGTGGGACTGGAGCCCGAAACTCTGGGCGTGGGGTGACGGTTGGAGTACGCGGTACCACCTTCTGAGCCAGCCGCATAGTACCCTGGCTTACTTTCCTTGTCTCCGCGTACTCATCTGCTAGCCGAGCCGCCTCGTTTAAGTTAGCGGGACGGCGATCTCGTACCCAGTCTTGTATGTCTGCGGCCAGGTCTTGGAAGAAATGTTCCATTAGGAACAGCTGTAATACTTCCTCCCCGGTGTTGGCCTTGCACCCTTGGACCCAAAGGGATGCCACCCTTTGTAACTGGTTTGCCCATTCCATGTGGGAGTCCACAGCCATCTTCTTGGACTCCCGGAAGCGCCGGCGGTAGGCTTCTGGCGTTACGGCGTATCGGGTTAGCAGCGCCTTTTTAACTTGCTGGTATTGTAAAATATCCTCTGGGGCGAGAGCCCGAAAAGCTTCATTGGCTTTGCCCGACAATTTCCCCGACAAAATAGTGACCCATTGGTCTGGTGGTACCTGGTGTAGTGAGCACTGCCTCTCAAAGTCCGCCAAATATCCATCGATTTCCTCCTCACTTTCTACAAAAGCTTTAAATGCAGTGAACGGTATTTTCTTTCCTGTAGCAGCGGGTGGGGGGGTAGGAACTGCAGGTGTAATGGGCTGTCTCGCTCTTACCAGTTCCAGTTCTTGTCCCCTCTTCGTTTGTATTTCTTCCCTTGCTTCCCGGAACAGCTGGTTGATTAGTTCCACGGACGTTTCTGGATACAAGGATAATCTCCGCTGTACAATCCCAGTAATTACATCTTCCTCGCTGACCGGTGCAAGGGGCTCCGTTCCTTCCATGGATCCATCCATTTCGTCCAGCTCCAGCAGGTCAGCTATCAGCTCCCTCCGTGGTCTGTTGCTGGCGCTCCTACCACGAATCTCCAATAGATCTTTCAGTGTGGATCTTTTCAGCCTGGCGTACTGCGACTCCATTCAGAACTTGCTCTTTGGATAAAAGGACCATCCCACTACTGCCAACCAATGTAACGGCTACCCACTGGTAGTGAGGGGTATCGGCCGTTGGAGACGTCCTTTTTGCTGACAAGTTATGATATGCAGGTACCGCCGGTATATCCCATCGAACGCCCTTCCAAGAAACGAGACGTGCTACGTTTGGAGGGTCAAGCAGACTGACTTTATTTGGCATATTTCACCTGCTTATATCTGCTTACAACTGTTACAAGAACAATGACAGTTTCCGCCCTCCCCTTTTCCCAGTAGGGGGCTTCAACACAGACCCCCTGAAACAATGACATCTCCTTGAATTAATCACTTGGCCAGTTTCTAGACGCTTCGGCACCTCACCCCACTTAACATTTCCTGGCCAGGCACATAGAATTCAATTAACCTTTAAAACAATTATCACTCACACATAATCCCCATCAGCATACACCTCACAGGGGGGCTGTTTACCTGCACACAAAAGAGGGTTCATTAGGTATGCGAAGGGAACATTAGCATTCAACAATGAAAAGAGACTTGTCCAATTAACCCTTTGAGCTCAGAATACAATGTGGTACATCCACTTGTGACAAGCCATGCAGTTCCTTGTAGTCCTCCCTGCATGAAGATTATAACTGTCCTGGCAGCATGCATGTGTCCGTTACACCGAGTATTGATCCTATAGATAGAGGATGAGCACAGAGTATTGATCCTTTAGATAGAGGACGGGGGGCACAGAGTATTGATCCTATAGATAGAGGAGGGGCACAGAGTATTGATCCTATAGATAGAGGACGGGCACAGAGTATTGATCCTATAGATAGAGGACGGGCACAGAGTATTGATCCTATAGATAGAGGAGGAGCACAGAGTATTGATCCTATAGATAGAGGAGGGGCACAGAGTATTGATCCTATAGATAGAGGACGGGCACAGAGTATTGATCCTATAGATAGAGGAGGAGCACAGAGTATTGATCCTATAGATAGAGGAGGAGCACAGAGTATTGATCCTATAGATAGAGGACGGGCACAGAGTATTGATCCTATAGATAGAGGACGGGCACAGAGTATTGATCCTATAGATAGAGGAGGGGCACAGAGTATTGATCCTATAGATAGAGGACAGGCACAGAGTATTGATCCTATGGATAGAGGAGGAGCACAGAGTATTGATCCTATAGATAGAGGAGGGGCACAGAGTATTGATCCTATAGATAGAGGAGGAGCACAGAGTATTGATCCTATAGATAGAGGAGGGGCACAGAGTATTGATCCTATAGAGGACGGGCACAGAGTATTGATCCTATAGATAGAGGAGGAGCACAGAGTATTGATCCTATGGATAGAGGAGGAGCACAGAGTATTGATCCTATAGATAGAGGAGGAGCACAGAGTATTGATCCTATAGATAGAGGACGGGCACAGAGTATTGATCCTATAGATAGAGGATGGGCACAGAGTATTGATCCTATAGATAGAGGATGGGCACAGAGTATTGATCCTATAGATAGAGGACGGGCACAGAGTATTGATCCTATAGATAGAGGAGGAGCACAGAGTATTGATCCTATAGATAGAGGACGGGCACAGAGTATTGATCCTATAGATAGAGGAGGGGCACAGAGTATTGATCCTATAGATAGAGGAGGGGCACAGAGTATTGATCCTATAGATAGAGGAGGGGCACAGAGTATTGATCCAATAGATAGAGGACAGGCACAGAGTATTGATCCTATAGATAGAGGACGGGCACCGAGTATTGATCCTATAGATAGAGGACGGGCACCGAGTATTGATCCTATAGATAGAGGATGAGCACAGAGTATTGATCCTTTAGATAGAGGACGGGGGGCACAGAGTATTGATCCTATAGATAGAGGAGGGGCACAGAGTATTGATCCTATAGATAGAGGATGGGCACAGAGTATTGATCCTATAGATAGAGGAGGAGCACAGAGTATTGATCCTATAGATAGAGGATGAGCACAGAGTATTGATCCTATAGATAGAGGAGGAGCACAGAGTATTGATCCTATAGATAGAGGACGGGCACAGAGTATTGATCCTATAGATAGAGGATGGGCACAGAGTATTGATCCTTTAGATAGAGGACAGGCACAGAGTATTGATCCTATAGATAGAGGACGGGCACAGAGTATTGATCCTATAGATAGAGGACGGGCACAGAGTATTGATCCTATAGATAGAGGACGGGCACAGAGTATGGATCCTATAGATAGAGGACAGGCACAGAGTATTGATCCTATAGATAGAGGACGGGCACAGAGTATTGATCCTATAGATAGAGGACGGGCACAGAGTATTGATCCAATAGATAGAGGAGGAGCACAGAGTATTGATGCTATAGATAGAGGACGGGCACAGAGTATTGATCCTATAGATAGAGGAGGAGCACAGAGTATTGATCCTATAGATAGAGGACGAGCACAGAGTATTGATCCTATAGATAGAGGAGGAGCACAGAGTATTGATCCTATAGATAGAGGACGGGCACAGAGTATTGATCCTATAGATAGAGGACAGGCACAGAGTATTGATCCTATAGATAAAGGACGGGCACAGAGTATTGATCCTATAGATAGAGGACGGGCACAGAGTATTGATCCTATAGATAGAGGACGGGCACAGAGTATTGATCCTATAGATAGAGGACAGGCAGAGCGGTGATTGTTTCTGAAGCACTGCCACAGATGAACTGTTTCTTCATTAAAAATAGGAGTTTCTTCACAACAATTTAAATAATACATTTTATTATATGTTTTGATTTTTTTTTTATAAGGATTGGTTGCACTGTGATAATAACACTGGAATTAAGGAGTGGATATTAATTGGTATTAAGTTGTTCTATAGAAGGTTTAGAGAGACACAGCGCTGCACTATCAGGAAATCAGTATTTTTTATTATGTGTGGTGAATCACTTTGAGTGTTACATTTATATTCTCTTTTATTTATATAAAGTTACACTGGTAGTTGAGTTTATATTTTATTCATTTTTGGCACTGCTGTTTTTTTTTCATAGTTTAAAAAAATATATATACTAATAGATACAAACTCTTTATTTAGAAAAACTGCCTATACTGAATAATAAGGTAAGAAAAAAGTAGAATAAGTGCAGTGTTCTAAAAGCCCTTCAGTATATTACATCACAACGCACTGCCACCTAGTGGACAAATAACAGAATCAAAAAAACATCAAATCAGTAATACATACACCAATCCATACTCTAAAAGTCACCTATAAGACAATTTATATCAAAATCTGAATTCAGTCCACACAGGGCCGACGTTTCCATTTCATAGATCCACTTTCTTTCTTTTTGATACAATACCTTAATCTCATTAGATCCCCGCCGGTGTCTTTTAGATTTTTCTATGCCTCAAAACTGTAATGCCGTCAGTGGTAACATTACACTCACCGCCCCTTTATTAGGTCCCCCTTGCTAGTAGCGGGTTGGACCTCCTTTGGCCTTCATTCAAGGTGTTGGAAACGTTCCTCGGAGATTTTGCTCCATAGTGACCTGATGACATCACACTGTTTGCTGCAGATTTTTCGGCTGTACATCCATGATGCCAATTTCCCGTTCCACCACATCCCAAAGGTGTTCTATTGGATGAGATGTGGTGAGTTTGGAGGCCATTGGAGGATGGTGACCTCATTGTTCAGTGGTGAGATGATTGGAGCTTTGTGACATGGTGACATTATCCTGCTGGGAGGAGCCATCAGAAGATGGGGACACTGGAGTCATAAAGGGATGGACATGGTCACCAACAATACTCAGGAGGCCGTGGGGTTTAAACCATGGGGGGTCCAATGTGTGCCCATCCCCCACACCATTACACGCCCACCACCAGCCTGACCCAGTGATATCCCACCCCCCACACCATTACACTCCCACCACCAGCCTGAACCGGTGATACCCCATCCCCCACACCATTACACGCCCACTACCAGCCTGACCCAGTGATATCACATCCCCCACACCATTACACTCCCACCACCAGCCTGAACCGGTGATACCCCATCCCCCACACCATTACACGCCCACCACCAGCCTGACCCAGTGATATCCCATCCCCCACACCATTACACTCCCACCACCAGCCTGAACCGGTGATACCCCATCCCCCACACCATTACACCCCCACCACCAGCCTGAACCGGTGATACCCCATCCCCCACACCATTACACTCCCCACCACCAGCCTGAATCAGTGATACCCCATCCCCCACACCATTACACCCCCACCACCAGCCTGAACCGGTGATACCCCATCCCCCACACCATTACACCCCCACCACCAACCTGAACCGGTGATACCCCATCCCCCACACCATTACACCCCCACCACCAGCCTGACCCGGTGATATCCCATCCCCCACACCATTACACCCCCACCACCAGCCTAAACCGGTGATATCCCATCCCCCACACCATTACACCCCCACCACCAGCCTGAACCGGTGATACCCCATCCCCCACACCATTACACTCCCACCACCAGCCTGAACCGGTGATACCCCATCCCCCACACCATTACACGCCCACCACCAGCCTGACCCAGTGATATCCCATCCCCCACACCATTACACTCCCACCACCAGCCTGAACCGGTGATACCCCATCCCCCACACCATTACACCCCCACCACCAGCCTGAACCGGTTATACCCCATCCCCCACACCATTACACTCCCCACCACCAGCCTGAATCAGTGATACCCCATCCCCCACACCATTACACCCCCACCACCAGCCTGACCCGGTGATATCCCATCCCCCACACCATTACACCCCCACCACCAGCCTAAACCGGTGATATCCCATCCCCCACACCATTACACCCCCACCACCAGCCTGAACCGGTGATACCCCATCCCCCACACCATTACACCCCCACCACCAGCCTGAACCGGTGATACCCCATCCCCCACACCATTACACCCCCACCACCAGCTTGACCCGCTGATACCCCATCCCCCCACACCATTACACCCCCACCACCAGCCTGACCCAGTGATACCCCATCCCCCACACCATTACACCCCCACCCCCAGCCTGAACCGGTGATACCCCACCCCCCACACCATTACACCCCCACCACCAGCTTGACCCGCTGATACCCCATCCCCCCACACCATTACACCCCCACCACCAGCCTGACCCAGTGATACCCCATCCCCCACACCATTACACCCCCACCACCAGCCTGAACCGGTGATACCCCATCCCCCACATCATTACACCCCCACCACCAGCCTGAACCAGTGATACCCCATCCCCCACACCATTACACCCCCACCACCAGCCTGAACCGGTGATACCCCATCCCCCACACCATTACACCCCCACCACCAGCCTGAACCAGTGATACCCCATCCCTCACACACTCAGCCTGAACCAGTGATACCCCATCCCCCACACCATTACACCCCCACCACCAGCCTGAACCGGTGATACAAGGCAGGACGGATCCATGCGCCAAATTCTGACCCTCCATCTGAATGTTGTGGCTGAATATCAGACTCATCAGACCAGGCAACGTTTTTCCAAACTTCTATTGTCCAATTTTGGTGATCCCGTGCCAATTGTAGCCTCAGTTTCCTGTTCTTAGCTGACAGGAGTGGCACCCGGTGTGGTCTTCTGCTGCTGTAGCCCATCTGCTCCAAGGTTGGGTGTGTTGCACGTTCAGAGATGATATTCTGCATTCCTTGGGTGTAACAAGGGGTTATTTGAGTTACTGCTGTCCTTCTATCATCCCTCCACACAACTGCCACTCACTGGATATTTTCTCTTTTCCCCACCATTCTCTGTAAACCCCGGGAGATGGTTGTGTGTGCAAATCCCAGAAATACTCAGACCGGCCCGTCTGCCACCAACAACCATTCCACGTTCAAAGTCACAAAGATTCCCTTTCTTCCCCATTCTGAGGCTCGGTTTGAATTTCAGCAAGTCGTCTTCACCACGCCTAGATGCCTAAATGCATTGAGTTGCTGGCATGTGATTGGCTGATTATAAAATTGTGTTACTGAGCCATTGAACAGGTGTACCTAATAAAGTAGACTCACCACAATAAATGGCCTGACACTCTCGTGTTAAGGCACACAGGCTTTTTAACTGAACCACTCAGTTTAATTGATGGAACTCCCTCTTTGGAAACTGGAGCACTCAGTTAAATAAATGGAGATCCGTTGGAAAAAGGAAAAACTCCAAGATGACAGCCACATGTATAATGAAGAGAGAGAGCACAATAGTGTGATATTGCAACACAACTTTTAATAAAAACACTAAAAATCTCCCAATAGATGCACTCACAAAAATGACTCTTGTCATAAGCAGTGATTAAATCCAAACATCACACGGTGTAAACACAAACGAAAATTTTCCTCCAGGTGAACCAGTGGTCACGGCGGACCAACAAATAGCCCAGGTTTACTCACAGCCCTATGAAGGTGTACTGGAGTCGCTCTTCAGATGACTATGTTGGTGACAGATGGACCGTTCCACGCCCGACCAGTTCAGTTTAAGGTATGCGGTTGTAACTTAGTACCCACGCCCCGACATGTTTCATCATACTAATTTAATCATGGGGATCCCTATGATTAAATTAGTATGATGAAACATGTCGGGGCGTGGGTACTAAGTTACAACCGCATACCTTAAACTGAACTGGTCGGGCGTGGAATGGTCCATCTGTCACCAACATAGTCATCTGAAGAGCGACTCCAGTACACCTTCATAGGGCTGTGAGTAAACCTGGACTATTTGTTGGTCCTGATGGGGGATTGTATTCTGTTATCTGTCCACTAGACGGCAGTGTGTTGCGATGTAATATACAGTACTTTAGAATGAGGCTTTTTCTATTGTATTTTATATTCATTTTTCTTGCATTTTTTTTTCCCTTACTTTCCACTTTTTATTCATTTTAGGCCGTTTTTCAATAAAGAGTTTTTATCTGTTAGTTTTGTTATTCTAGGTTTTGTGTTTTTATGCAAAAGGGTTGACATCGGCATTATATATGAATATTAGACTATTTATTCAATAGGATCTGTGAAGTGCTACCCCCCTCCCCCGAGGGCCGGGCAGAGATTATGTACCCCCCCTCCCCTGAGGGCCGGGCAAAGATTATGTACCCCCCCTCCCCTGAGGGCCGGGCAAAGATTATCTACCCCCCCCTCCCCTGAGGGCCGGGCAAAGATTATGTACCCCCCCTCCCCTGAGGGCCGGGCAAAGATTATCTACCCCCCCCTCCCCTGAGGGCCGGGCAAAGATTATGTACCCCCCCCTTCCCCTGAGGGCCGGGCAAAGATTATGTACCCCCCCCGTCCCCTGAGGGCCGGGCAAAGATTATGTACCCCCTCTCCCCTGAGGGCCGGGCAAAGATTATGTACCCCACCGGTTGCCTTGACCTTGTAAGTCCTCCGACACCTCTGACACTCTAGGTTCTGACATTTTCTGTTAATAACAAAGGACTGCGAAGGCGCACACACATGCGATGTAACCCAGTCAGATTTGTTTATTGATAGATTATTGGCAAATTAATTCAGCAATAGAGAATATGTAACATGCAGGAGATAAGACGAGGGTCAAGAGACCTTATAACCAGCAGAATGGAACCCTGGGCGGGGCTCGTACTCAGGGGGGGGGGGGGAGGGGGTACAGGCAGTACAACTGTAAGGGGCCGGATGTTTTTTTGTAAGGGACAAAGAGGTCCCCAGGGCCCCGGATGGCAGTCCCCCTTTTAAGAAAAAAAAATTATAAAAAAAAAATTATAAAAAAATATAAAAAATGTTGTTTTTCATATATATATATATATATGGGAAAAAAACACTTTTTTTTATAATTTTTTTTAAATAAATATTTTAAATAAATAAAATTATATATATATATATATATATATATATATATATATATATATATATATATATATATATATATATATATATATATATATATATGTGTATATATGTATTTATTTTATTAAAGGGTCCAGAGGTCCCCAGGGCCCCGCATGGCAACCCTCCTTTTTTTTTTTTATATATATAAAAAAAAAATATATCATTTTTTTTATATATTTTTTTTTCCTTTTTATTGAAGGGCCCCAGGGCCCCGGATGGCAGTCCCCCTTTTAAATTTTTTTTTTATATAAAAAAAAAATAATAATTATATTTTTTATTTTTTTTATTAAAGGGCCCAGAGGTCCCTAGAGTCCAGGATGGCAACCCCCCTTTTTTTTAATATATTTGTTTTAACCCTTTCCCGCCGAGCGTACACATATATGCGTCCTTGGCTTTCGGGGGTTATACCGGGATGATGATACGCAGCTGCAGGCATCATCCCGGTACCGTTGTTTAGAGCCGTCAATTGGCTATCCAGGCATAACAACCGATGTGGCTAAAAGCCGCTCGGTTGTTATGCTGGAGGAGCGGGAGGGGACATTCCCCCCTCCCGCCGCCTCTCGCCGCTCTGATCGGGTCTCTCGTCCCACCGGGAGACCCGATCCTCGATCCGCCACCTCCAGTGTTCAGACGCAGACATCCGCCCACTAACACACAGCTCCTTTCTCTATCTGCAACGTAGAGAGCGTCCTGACTCTTCTGTAGTCCAAGGGAGGGGGCGAGCACGACACTCCACACCAGGGAGAAAGCCTCGCATTACTGTGTGGAGTTACAGACAGAAGAACAGGAAGTGAGGATTTCTCAGAAGAAATAAGGACATTTAAAAGCAAAATGGAAGGATGAGGTAAGTGAAGGAGGACGGCACTAAGGGAAAGGTAGATTGTACCTTTACACCCCTTTAAGTGTGTCCTAGGGAGTGATTCTAACTGTGTGAAGGCGGAGCTTTCTGTGACACGACACTGATCACGGCTCCTAATGAGAGGGAACAGAAGATCAGAGCCCTGTCACTAGGCAGAACGGGGAGATGCTTGTTTACACAGACACCCCACCGTTCTGCAGCTCCTTGACACACGATTGCGGGACACCGGCGGACATCGAGTCCGCGGGTCCAGCAGGCACAATCACGGAGCTTGCGGGAGAGGGGCGCATGCCCACATGGTGGCAGATTTAAAGTGACGTATATATACATCCATTTGCCCGTCTGTGACATTCTGCCAACGTAAATGTTGGTGCGGCGGTCAGCAAGTGGTTAACCAGAAGGGGAGCACAGGCAACAGTCTGTCTCCAGAGAACCCTCCAAGGCATGGGTGCTCAACCTGTGGCCCTCCAGCTGTTGCAGAACTACAACTCCCATCATGCCTCTGCCTTTGGGAGTCATGCTTGTAACTGTCAGCAGCTTGCAATGCTTCATGGGACTTGAAGTCCTGCAACAGCTGGTGGGCCACAGGTTGAGCACCCATGCTCTAAGGCTACACACTGAGTCTGAAGACCTCCCCTCAGCTTCTCCTTGACTCCTCCCAGGAGGATCCCCTCTGAGTGTTGCCTTGAATGTTCCTGTGACTTTGGGGTGATCCTTTGGCTCCTCACTTAGCGAGGATCATCCAGGACTTCCTAAGCCTTGGAAGGTGTGACAGCATTTCCAGGCGGAGTCACTCTCCTGCTACTCTCTGCTCTCAGCCTCCTGCTGGCCATTCTTCTTGACTATCCTATCAGCTGTATCCAGGAGCAGCTCAGACTCCGCCCCCTCCTCTCACTATGTTCCTAGAAAGTTCTGGAAAGAGAGGGGGAGACAGACTATCCTGCAGCTGCAGAACTCAGAGGAGGCAAAACTCAATCAAGTCTCCACTTCTAATACTAGAGCCGGATGGAGTTTTTGGGTGTGTTCTTCCAGCACCTGACCCAGGAAGGGGGCGACACTTATGCCCCGTACACACGATCGGATTTTGCTTTTGAACGGAAATTCCGACCGTGTGTAGGCTCCATTGGACTTTTGCTGTCTGAATTTCCGCCAACAAAAGATTGAGAGCCGGTTCTCAATTATTTAGACGGAATAAATTCCTATCAAATAATCCAATTGTCTGTAGCAATTCCGGCGCGCAAAATTCCGACGCATGCTCGGACACAATTCCACGCATGCTCAAAAACAATTCCACGCATGCTCAGAAGCATTGAACTTAATTTTCTTGGCTCGACGTCGTGTTGTACGTCACCGGCGTTCTTGATGGTCCAAAGTTCGGAGAACTTTTGTGTGACCGCGTGTATGCAAAGCAAGCTTGAGCGGAATTCCATCAGAAAAAACATCCAAGGTTTTTCCCACTGGAAAATGCGATCTTGTGTACGCGGCATTATAGTGCTGCGGGCCGGAACGTGAATTCTGACAAAGCCAATCAGCTCCTCTTCTCTTTGAGCTGCGTGACTTCTGGGACCGCCCTGGTGGTTGATTTAGGTCACCGCTGTCTGATTGGATCCTGGTCAGGTGACCCTGGGCTAGGGAGATCTAGTAAAGAAAGGACAACCCTAGTGCTCTGAGTCCTTAGATACTGATGGGAAGCTGAGCTTCCTCTGAAGTCCCTGCATTGGGAGTATATCCAGCCTCCCCTCCCCCCACCTGACAGGCTGGATTCCATTGTGAGCCCTTTCCAGAGAATTGAAGGGATTTCTCAGATCCCGGTACCGGATCTGGTTCTGCTGGACTGGCACACTAGATGATCCGGAGTCTGCGTGTCCCACACTGCCACCATGTTGAGATGAAAGGTCTGAAGTGGGATTGGACATAATGGTCCTGCCTCAAAGGAGGCCGCCATGGGTCCCAGAACCTTCATGCTAAATCAAAAGGTCGGAGGGATTCCGGCAGTGGCGGGCTGGCGTCTGGTGCTCCATTTTTTGGGGGGGGGCAGCAAACAAACCATCCACCACCCCCCTGTTCGGTTGGTCAACCCCCCCCCCCCCCGTCACTCGCTCGTCAGCCCACCAGTCCTGCACTTACCCCATCTAGGTTGCGGACAGTGATTCCTCCTCGGAGGCTTCACCCTGCGTCTCCTCCTCGACGCCCAATACGATCACTTCTCCTCTCGGCCAATCAGGTCTTAAGACAAGCTTCCTGGTTGGCTGGAAGGAGAATCGGGAAGACATTAGTGAATATTAACGTGCTATTGTCACTCAACTGGGTGGGCTCAGGGTGCAGTGCTCTGTGCCCCCCGAGACCACCCTTTTTTTGAAGCCTCAGGCTCTAGTAGGGTGACCACGTGTCCCCGGATTGCCCGGGACTGTCCCGCATTTTGCATGTCTGTCCCGGGCACATTCATTCCAGGACAATACAGTGTCCCGGAATGAAACTGACACCCCCCCCCCCCCAGGCCAATCTGATACCCCCAAAAAAGGGCCACATATCACCGCTTTACTCACTGACAGAACTTGTCCTGGCCGGGAATGCCAGGAGGAGCACAATCCCCGCCCCCTGCTTGTGATTGGAGAAATCATAAATCCCGCCTCTTGTGTCCAATCACTGTGCTGTGATTCGTTACACCACAAGCTGATTTTTGGGAAGGGGGGTGTCCCTGAATGGTAGTTTGGAAATGTGGTCACCCTAGGCTCTAGCCATGTGCTTAAAAAAAAACATTGGATCCCGTGCACCCGGCTATCTGCATGAAGATTAGGAGCGAGGCACATGGATTAGGGGGCGGCGCAGCAAATTTACATCATTATACAAGCTGTACACTCACTACACAACCCCTCCCCCCATGTACACCCCCCCCTCTGTACACTCACTACACAACCCCTCCCCCTCCATGTACACCCCCCCCTGTACACTCACTACACAACATTGTATATACAACGTGTCATTTCTTCAGTGTTGTCACATGAAAAGACCTCCCCGTGTACACCCCTCCCCCCCATGTACACCCCTCCCCCCCCATGTACACCCCTCCCCCCCATGTACACCCCTCCCCCCCCATGTACACCCCTCCCCCTGTGTACACCCCTCCCCCTGTGTACACCCCCCCCATGTACACCCCTCCCCCTGTGTACACCCCTCCCCCTGTGTACACCCCCCCCATGTACACCCCTCCCCCATGTACACCCCTCCCCTGTGTACACCTCCCCCCGGTATACACTCAATACACAACATTGTAGATACAAAGTGTAATTTCTTCAGGGTTGTCACATGAAAAGATACAAGAAAAGATTTACACAAATGTGAGGGGTGTACTTACTTTTGTGAGATATTGTGTATATATATATAATGTTTGGGGTTCTGAGTAATTTTCTAGCAAAACATCCAGATTTTTACAAGTATGAGAGAAATATCAGGATTGGCCAATTTTGAAGTGGTTAAAAAAATAAATAAGGGCCTTTCTATAATATGGATTGTAAATCTCTTCTCAGAAAATAACACGATAGATCGGCGAGATATTCCGCGCAATCGCTATTACAGATGTGACTCGCCTGCCCCTCCTCCCTCTCAATGACCTGATTCTGGTTTTGCCAGTTCCATGTAGCCCCTCCCATGTCATGACAGGTGATAAGCTCCGCCCTCTGTGTATTGGGGTGTCAGGTGATAATCTCCGCCCTCTGTGTATTGGGGTGACAGGTGATAATCTCCCCCTCTGTGTATTGGGGTGTCAGGTGATAATCTCCCCCTCTGTGTATTGGGGTGTCAGGTGATAATCTCCGACCTCTGTGTATTGGGGTGTCAGGTGATAATCTCCGCCCTCTGTGTATTGGGGTGTCAGGTGATAATCTCCCCCTCTGTGTATTGGGGTGACAGGTGATAATCTCCGCCCTCTGTGTATTGGGGTGTCAGGTGATAATCTCCGCCCTCTGTGTATTGGGGTGTCAGGTGATAATCTCCGCCCTCTGTGTATTGGGGTGTCAGGTGATAATCTCCCCCTCTGTGTATTGGGGTGTCAGGTGATAATCTCCGCCCTCTGTGTATTGGGGTGTCAGGTGATAATCTCCCCCTCTGTGTATTGGGGTGTCAGGTGATAATCTCCGCCCTCTGTGTATTGGGGTGTCAGGTGATAATCTCCGCCCTCTGTGTATTGGGGTGTCAGGTGATAATCTCCGCCCTCTGTGTATTGGGGTGTCAGGTGATAATCTCCCCCTCTGTGTATTGGGGTGTCAGGTGATAATCTCCGCCCTCTGTGTATTGGGGTGTCAGGTGATAATCTCCCCCTCTGTGTATTGGGGTGTCAGGTGATAATCTCCGCCCTCTGTGTATTGGGGTGTCAGGTGATAATCTCCGCCCTCTGTGTATTGGGGTGTCAGGTGATAATCTCCGCCCTCTGTGTATTGGGGTGTCAGGTGATAATCTCCGCCCTCTGTGTATTGGGGTGTCAGGTGATAATCTCCGCCCTCTGTGTATTGGGGTGTCAGGTGATAATCTCCCCCTCTGTGTATTGGGGTGTCAGGTGATAATCTCCCCCCTCTGTGTATTGAGGTGACAGGTGATAATCTCCGCCCTCTGTGTATTGGGGTGACAGGTGATAATCTCCCCCTCTGTGTATTGGGGTGTCAGGTGATAATCTCCGCCCTCTGTGTATTGGGGTGACAGGTGATAATCTCCGCCCTCTGTGTATTGGGGTGTCAGGTGATAATCTCCGCCCTCTGTGTATTGGGGTGACAGGTGATAATCTCCCCCTCTGTGTATTGGGGTGACAGGTGATAATCTCCCCCTCTGTGTATTGGGGTGACAGGTGATAATCTCCGCCCTCTGTGTATTGGGGTGACAGGTGATAATCTCCCCCTCTGTGTATTGGGGTGACAGGTGATAATCTCCCCCTCTGTGTATTGGGGTGACAGGTGATAATCTCCCCCTCTGTGTATTGGGGTGACAGGTGATAATCTCCGCCCTCTGTGTATTGGGGTGTCAGGTGATAATCTCCGCCCTCTGCGTATTGGGGTGTCAGGTGATAATCTCCCCCCTCTGTGTATTGGGGTGACAGGTGATAATCTCCGCCCTCTGTGTATTGGGGTGTCAGGTGATAATCTCCGCCCTCTGTGTATTGGGGTGTCAGGTGATAATCTCCGCCCTCTGTGTATTGGGGTGACAGGTGATAATCTCCCCCTCTGTGTATTGGGGTGTCAGGTGATAAGCTCCGCCCTCTGTGTATTGGGGTGTCAGGTGATAATCTCCCCCTCTGTGTATTGGGGTGACAGGTGATAATCTCCCCCTCTGTGTATTGGGGTGACAGGTGATAATCTCCGCCCTCTGTGTATTGGGGTGACAGGTGATAATCTCCGCCCTCTGTGTATTGGGGTGTCAGGTGATAATCTCCGCCCTCTGTGTATTGGGGTGACAGGTGATAATCTCCGCCCTCTGTGTATTGGGGTGTCAGGTGATAATCTCCGCCCTCTGTGTATTGGGGTGTCAGGTGATAAGCTCCCCCTCTGTGTATTGGGGTGTCAGGTGATAATCTCCCCCTCTGTGTATTGGGGTGTCAGGTGATAATCTCCCCCCTCTGTGTATTGGGGTGACAGGTGATAATCTCCGCCCTCTGTGTATTGGGGTGACAGGTGATAAGCTCCGCCCTCTGTGTATTGGGGTGACAGGTGATAATCTCCGCCCTCTGTGTATTGGGGTGACAGGTGATAATCTCCGCCCTCTGTGTATTGGGGTGTCAGGTGATAATCTCCGCCCTCTGTGTATTGGGGTGACAGGATTATAATCTCCGCCCTCTGTGTATTGGGGTGTCAGGTGATAATCTCCGCCCTCTGTGTATTGGGGTGTCAGGTGATAATCTCCGCCCTCTGTGTATTGGGGTGTCAGGTGATAATCTCCCCCTCTGTGTATTGGGGTGTCAGGTGATAATCTCCGCCCTCTGTGTATTGGGGTGACAGGTGATAATCTCCCACTCTGTGTATTGGGGTGTCAGGTGATAATCTCCGCCCTCTGTGTATTGGGGTGACAGGTGATAATCTCCCCCTCTGTGTATTGGGGTGTCAGGTGATAATCTCCCCCCTCTGTGTATTGGGGTGACAGGTGATAATCTCCGCCCTCTGTGTATTGGGGTGACAGGTGATAATCTCCGCCCTCTGTGTATTGAGGTGTCAGGTGATAATCTCCGCCCTCTGTGTATTGGGGTGACAGGTGATAATCTCCGCCCTCTGTGTATTGGGGTGTCAGGTGATAATCTCCCCCTCTGTGTATTGGGGTGACAGGTGATAATCTCCGCCCTCTGTGTATTGGGGTGTCAGGTGATAATCTCCCCCTCTGTGTATTGGGGTGTCAGGTGATAATCTCCCCCCTCTGTGTATTGGGGTGTCAGGTGATAATCTCCGCCCTCTGTGTATTGGGGTGTCAGGATTATAATCTCCGCCCTCTGTGTATTGGGGTGTCAGGTGATAATCTCCGCCCTCTGTGTATTGGGGTGTCAGGTGATAATCTCCCCCTCTGTGTATTGGGGTGACAGGTGATAATCTCCCCCTCTGTGTATTGGGGTGTCAGGTGATAATCTCCGCCCTCTGTGTATTGGGGTGTCAGGTGATAATCTCCCCCTCTGTGTATTGGGGTGTCAGGTGATAATCTCCGCCCTCTGTGTATTGGGGTGTCAGGTGATAATCTCCCCCTCTGTGTATTGGGGTGTCAGGTGATAATCTCCCCCCTCTGTGTATTGGGGTGTCAGGTGATAATCTCCGCCCTCTGTGTATTGGGGTGTCAGGATTATAATCTCCGCCCTCTGTGTATTGGGGTGTCAGGTGATAATCTCCGCCCTCTGTGTATTGGGGTGTCAGGTGATAATCTCCGCCCTCTGTGTATTGGGGTGACAGGTGATAATCTCCGCCCTCTGTGTATTGGGGTGACAGGTGATAATCTCCCCCTCTGTGTATTGGGGTGTCAGGTGATAATCTCCCCCTCTGTGTATTGGGGTGTCAGGTGATAATCTCCGCCCTCTGTGTATTGGGGTGTCAGGATTATAATCTCCGCCCTCTGTGTATTGGGGTGTCAGGTGATAATCTCCGCCCTCTGTGTATTGGGGTGTCAGGTGATAATCTCCGCCCTCTGTGTATTGGGGTGTCAGGTGATAATCTCCGCCCTCTGTGTATTGGGGTGACAGGTGATAATCTCCGCCCTCTGTGTATTGGGGTGTCAGGTGATAATCTCCGCCCTCTGTGTATTGGGGTGACAGGTGATAATCTCCGCCCTCTGTGTATTGGGGTGTCAGGTGATAATCTCCCCCTCTGTGTATTGGGGTGACAGGTGATAATCTCCCCCTCTGTGTATTGGGGTGTCAGGTGATAATCTCCGCCCTCTGTGTATTGGGGTGTCAGGTGATAATCTCCCCCTCTGTGTATTGGGGTGTCAGGTGATAATCTCCGCCCTCTGTGTATTGGGGTGTCAGGTGATAATCTCCCCCTCTGTGTATTGGGGTGACAGGTGATAATCTCCGCCCTCTGTGTATTGGGGTGTCAGGTGATAATCTCCCCCTCTGTGTATTGGGGTGACAGGTGATAATCTCCCCCTCTGTGTATTGGGGTGTCAGGTGATAATCTCCCCCTCTGTGTATTGGGGTGTCAGGTGATAATCTCCCCCCTCTGTGTATTGGGGTGTCAGGTGATAATCTCCGCCCTCTGTGTATTGGGGTGTCAGGTGATAATCTCCCCCTCTGTGTATTGGGGTGTCAGGTGATAATCTCCCCCTCTGTGTATTGGGGTGTCAGGTGATAATCTCCCCCCTCTGTGTATTGGGGTGTCAGGTGATAATCTCCCCCCTCTGTGTATTGGGGTGACAGGTGAGCCTTTTATTGGAAACATTTTTCTTCTATGACACAAGAAGAACAATTCCCCTCCCATGAGAGAATTCCCCTCCAGGTGTGGCTCCCATTGTGTGGAGGATGACAACTACTCACCTGTCCCTTCACCTGTCCCACCACCTGTCCCATCTTCTGTCCCATCACCTGTCCCATCACCTGTCCCTTCACCTGTCCCATCACCTGTCCCTTCACCTGTCCCTTCACCTGTCCCATCACCTGTCCCTTCACCTGTCCCTTCACCTGTCCCATCACCTGTCCCTTCACCTGTCCCTTCACCTGTCCCACCACCTGTCCCATCTTCTGTCCCTTCACCTGTCCCATCACCTGCCCCACCACCTGTCCCATCTTCTGTCCCATCACCTGTCCCATCACCTGTCCCTTCACCTGTCCCACCACCTGTCCCATCTTCTGTCCCATCTCCTGTCCCATCTCCTGCCCCACCACCTGTCCCATCTTCTGTCCCATCACCTGTCCCTTCACCTGTCCCATCTTCTGTCCCACCACCTGTCCCTTCACCTGTCCCATCTTCTGTCCCACCACCTGTCCCTTCACCTGTCCCATCTTCTGTCCCATCACCTGTCCCTTCACCTGTCCCATCTTCTGTCCCACCACCTGTCCCTTCACCTGTCCCATCTTCTGTCCCATCTCCTGTCCCTTCACCTGTCCCATCTTCTGTCCCATCTCCTGTCCCATCACCTGTCCCTTCACCTGTCCCTTCACCTGTCCCTTCACCTGTCCCATCACCTGTCCCATCTCCTGTCCCATCACCTGTCCCTTCACCTGTCCCATCACCTGTCCCATCACCTGTCCCACCACCTGTCCTATCTTCTGTCCCATCTTCTGTCCCATCACCTGTCCCATCTTCTGTCCCATCTCCTGTCCCTTCACCTGTCCCATCTTCTGTCCCACCACCTGTCCCATCACCTGTCCCTTCACCTGTCCCATCTTCTGTCCCATCTCCTGTCCCTTCACCTGTCCCATCTTCTGTCCCACCACCTGTCCCACCACCTGTCCCATCACCTGTCCCTTCACCTGTCCCACCACCTGTCCCATCTTCTGTCCCATCTCCTGTCCCATCTCCTGCCCCACCACCTGTCCCATCTTCTGTCCCATCACCTGTCCCTTCACCTGTCCCATCTTCTGTCCCACCACCTGTCCCTTCACCTGTCCCATCTCCTGTCCCACCACCTGTCCCTTCACCTGTCCCATCTTCTGTCCCATCTCCTGTCCCTTCACCTGTTCCATCACCTGTCCCATCTCCTGTCCCACCACCTGTCCCATCACCTGTCCCACCACCTGTCCCATCTCCTGTCCCTTCACCTGTCCCATCACCTGTTCCATCACCTGTCCCATCTCCTGTCCCACCACCTGTCCCATCTTCTGTCCCTTCACCTGTCCCACCTCCTGTCCCATCTTCTGTCCCATCTTCTGTCCCTTCACCTGTCCCACCACCTGTCCCATCTTCTGTCCCATCTTCTGTCCCATCACCTGTCCCATCACCTGTCCCATCACCTGTCCCATCACCTGTCCCATCTTCTGTCCCATCACCTGTCCCATCTTCTGTCCCTTCTCCTGTTCCATCTTCTGTCCCATCACCTGTCCCATCTTCTGTCCCATCACCTGTCCCATCTTCTGTCCCTTCACCTGTCCCATCTTCTGTCCCATCTCCTGTCCCATCTTCTGTCCCATCACCTGTCCCTTCACCTGTCCCATCTTCTGTCCCATCTTCTGTCCCACCACCTGTCCCATCACCTGTCCCATCACCTGTCCCATCTTCAGTCCCATCTTCTGTCCCATCTCCTGTCCCATCACCTGTCCCTTCTCCTGTCCCATCTCCTGTCCCATCTTCTGTCCCATCACCTGTCCCTTCACCTGTTCCTTCACCTGTCCCATCTCCTGTCCCATCACCTGTCCCTTCACCTGTCCCATCACCTGTCCCATCTTTTGTCCCATCTTCTGTCCCATCACCTGTCCCTTCACCTGTCCCATCTTCTGTCCCATCACCTGTCCCATCACCTGTCCCATCTTCTGTCCCTTCACCTGTCCCATCTCCTGTCCCATCACCTGTTCCATCACCTGTCCCATCTACTGTCCCATCTCCTGTCCCATCTCCTGTCCCATCACCTGTCCCATCACCTGTCCCGTCTCCTGTCCCATCACCTGTCCCATCTCTTGTCCCATCTCTTGTCCCATCTCCTGTCCCATCTTCTGTCCCGTCTCCTGTCCCATCACCTGTCCCATCACCTGTCCCATCTCCTGTCCCTTCTCCTGTCCCATCTCCTGTCCCATCACCTGTCCCATCACCTGTCCCATCTTCTGTCCCTTCACCTGTCCCTTCACCTGTCCCATCACCTGTCCCATCACCTGTCCCTTCACCTGTCCCTTCACCTGTCCCATCACCTGTCCCTTCACCTGTCCCATCTCCTGTCCCATCACCTGTCCCATCACCTGTCCCATCTTCTGTCCCTTCACCTGTCCCATCTTCTGTCCCTTCACCTGTCCCATCACCTGTCCCATCACCTGTCCCATCACCTGTCCCCTCACCTGTCCCATCTCCTGTCCCATTACCTGTCCCATCACCTGTCCCATCTCCTGTCCCGTCTCCTGTCCCGTCTCCTGTCCCATCTCCTGTCCCATCTCCTGTCCCAAAGGGCCACGAGGCAAAAAGCCTCCAAAAATGGTGTCTGCCCCCTTAAGTACCTTTCCCCAGCATGCCCAGCGGGGAGACCACTCCCACTGGGCTGTTCCCGGGGAAGAGCACCCAATATACTCTGGCCTGCCATCATTGGCCTGGGGTGGTAATGCCCCCTACAGGCAACAGTGGGAAGTCCTTCAAACACAGCCATAGCCGGAACAGAGGCTGTTTTAGCTTCATTCATCCCAAAGTCTGAGCTAACTACCAGCTCATACATATACTACATTTAAACATGGCGCCTGGTCACCAGAAGCAGGGCGCAACAGTTGTGTTGTAAAGAGTTTAACATGTAAATACAGTTACACTTTAGCGAGCAAAGTCCTTTCTTGTATAGAGAGGGATGGACTCCAGAGAGAGAGAGATCATCTGTACAAATCATTAGTAAGATCTCATCTGGAATATGCAGTTCAGTTTTGGGCCCCAGTTCTCAAAAAGGATATCAGGGAACTGGAGAAAGTGCAGAGAAGAGCAACCAAACTGATAAGAGGCATGGAGGAGCTCAGCTATGAGGAAAGATTAGAGGAACTGAATTTATTCACTCTTGAGAAGAGGAGAATAAGGGGGGATATGATCACCATGTACAAATATATAAGAGGTCCATACAGTGAACTTGGTGTTGAGTTATTCACTTTACGGTCATCACTGAGGACAAGAGGGCACTCTTTACGTCTAGAGGAAAAGAGATTTCATCTCCAAATACGGAAAGGTTTCTTCACAGTAAGAGCTGTGAAAATGTGGAACAGACTCCCTCCAGAGGTGGTTCTGGCCAGATCAGTAGATTGCTTTAACCACTTAAGGACCGCCTCCTGCACATATACGTTGGCAGAATGGCACGGCTGGGCACAAGCACGTATATATACGTCCTGTACTTGTACCCAGCCGTGGGTCGCGGGCGCGCGGCCGCGGCGCGCTCCCGCGACCCGGTCCGAAGCTCCAGGACCGCGGGTCCCGCGGACCCGATCGCCGCTCGAGTGCGGCGATCGGTCCCCGGAGCTGAAGAACGGGGAGAGCCAAGTGTAAACACGGCTTCCCCGTGCTTCACTGTGGCGGCATATCGATCGCGTCATTCCCTTTATAGGGGGAGACACGATCGATGACGTCACACCTACAGCCACACCCCTCTACAGTTGTAAACACACACTAGGTGAAGCCTAACTCCTACAGCGCCCCCTGTGGTTAACTCCCAAACTGTAACTGTCATTTTCACAATAAAGAATACAATTTAAATTCATTTTTTGCTGTGAAAATGAAAATGGTCCCAAAAATGTGTCAAAATTGTCCGAAGTGTCCGCCATAATGTCGCAGTCACGAAAAAAATCAACCGATAAACGATTATTGCGATTTTTTTTACCAAAAATAGGTAGAAGAATACGTATCGGACTAAACTGAGGAAAAAAAAAATGTTTATATATGTTTTTGGGGGATATTTATTATAGCAAAAAATATTGCATTTTTTTTTTAAATTGACGCTCTATTTTTGTTTATAGCGCAAAAACTAAAAACCGCAGATGTGATCAAATACCACCAAAAGAAAGCTCTATTTGTGGGGAAAAAAGGACGCCAATTTTGTTTGGGAGCCACGTCGCACGAGCGCGCAATTGTCTGTTAAAGTGACGCAGTCCCGAACTGTAAAAACACCTTGGGTCTTTAGCCAGCATATTGGTCCGGGGCTTAAGTGGTTAAGAAATGTCTGGATACTTTCCAAAATGTACAAAATATAACTGGTACTAAGATTTGTAGGTAAAGTTGATCCGGGGAAAATCCGATATTATAATTATTATTAGTATTATTTTTGTTTTATTTTTGTGGTTGAACTGGATTGACTTGTGTCTTTTTTCAACCTGACTAACTATGTAACTAACTATGTATACATTTTGGTGTTTCACATATGGAGAGGGTTCTAAATAGAAAATGTTCAGTTACATAATATTAGGTGTCTGAATTAGGGATGAGCCGAACACCCCCCTGTTCGGTTCGCACCAAAACTTTTTACAAACACACCAAAGGTTCGTGTGAACTTTAGAACCCCGTTAAAGTCTATGGGACTCGAGCGTTTGAAATCTAAAGTACCAATTTTAAAGGCTAATATGCAATTTACCCGTCGCTGGATACAGACAACATTAGAGCAGGGAACGAGAGTGGATTACCATCGCTGGATTTATTTTTTTTATTAATAAAGGATTTTTTTCTATGGTGTCTGTGTTTTTCTTCCAACTATTTACACTTCCTTCGTGAAATGGTAGAGGTACAATGTACCCCATTACCATTTCACATAGGGGGGCCAGGATCTGGGGGTCCCCTTTGTTAAAGGGGTCTTCCAGATTCTGATAAGCCCCCCCGCCCGCATACCCCCACAACCACCGGGCAAGGGTTGTGGGGATGGGACCCTTGTCCCCATCAACATGGGGACATCCTCCCCATGTTGAGGGCATGTGGCCTGGTGCGGTTCAGGAGAGGGGGGGGGCGCACTCTTTCCCCCCTCTTTTCTGCGGCCGGCCAAGTTAACGTGCTCGGATAAAGGTCTGGTGTGGATTTTAAGGGGAACTCCACCCCCAATTTTCCCCCCCAAATGGATATTTGGGGGGAACCCCATGTCATTTTTTTTGTTAAATTGACGGCGGGGTTCCCCTTAATATCCATACCAGACCTGAAGGGCCTGGTAATGGAATTTGGGGGGACCCCCACGCTTTTTTTTTATTTTTTATGAATGAATCCTCTCTGAATTGCCAGAGCCGACAATTCATTATAGCCACAAGTCCGGTTTTAAATTACTTTTTTTTCTTTCAGAAATGACACTTTGTGCAGGGACAGTTCTAAGTACAGGAAACATGCGATATTTCACAGGCATACTATAGACACCCTCCCCCCCAGGTACGAAATTTAAAGGAATATTTCACTTTTATTATTTCACTCTAAGCATTATTAAAATCACTGCTCCCGAAAAAACGTCCGTTTTTAAAACTTTTTTTGCATTGATACATGTCCCCTGGGGCAGGACCCAGGTCCCCAAACACTCCCCTGGGACAGGACCCGGGTCCCCAAACACTCCCCTGGGACAGGACCCGGGTCCCCAAACACTTTTTATGACAATAACTTGCATATTAGCCTTTAAAATGAACACTTTTGGTTTTTGCAAAAACAAAAAGACAAAACCGATTGTTCCATGTAAAGATTAAGTGCCAGAGAATGTCACTTCTTCATGTGAATAATGTAACCTTTTATATTTCTGGTTCTGATGATTGTGATGTCATACGAGGAAGACTAAGAAGAAAAGACAAATCTGACAGCTGAATACAAGGAGGAGGAGATCCCACCTCTGTCCCCACATGGGAGAGGTCCGTCCATAAATACTTACTCATCCCATTGTAAGGGATCGGTGATTGAGGGAGATGACTCCTGTCCTGCTGTGATTGGTGGAAGGTCGGTCCCCATCAGGTATATAAGTGTCTCCTCACCTTCAGGAGATACAGAACTTCTCTCATATCCATCAGGTAAGTGTTATGGAGGGGGTGTCAGTCCTGTATGGGGGTCCTGAATCTTCATATCACTGGGATAATGATGAGTTACTGATGTATTGTCTCCATTTATAATGTTGGTGCCATATAATTCCTGAATAATAATAATAATAATACACCATGTATAGAGCTCAGGGGGGATTTACTAAAGGAGTGGATTATGGTCACTCTTCCAATCACCCCCATTACTATCTATATAGGAGAGTCTATGGGACATCACACTAGAAGTAAATGTTGGGGGGAAATTCCTCTTCTGTAATCTTCCCAAATATCCCGATGGTACAAAACTTCAATTTCAAGTTGCTCTGAACTCATCCCGGTTTAGTTCATCTTAAAGTCGGCAACGTCAATTATTATCAGTGGAGGAACATTTCACCATAACTGATACTTCAGGTTCCTGGGGAAACTTCTTCATGTTGGGGAAACTTCTCCATGTTGGGGAAACTTCTCCATGTTGGGGAAACTTCTCCATGCTGGGGAAACTTCTCCATGTTGGGGAAACTTCTCCATGTTGGGGAAACTTCTCCATGTTGGGGAAACTTCTCCATGTTGGGAAACTTCTCCATGTTGGGGAAACTTCTCCATGTTGGGAAACTTCTCCATGTTGGGGAAACTTCTCCATGTTGGAAAACTTCTCCATGCTGGGGAAACTTCTCCATGTTGGGAAACTTCTCCATGTTGGGGAAACTTCTCCATGTTGGGAAACTTCTCCATGTTGGGGAAACTTCTCCATGTTGGGAAAACTTCTCCATGTTGGAAAACTTCTCCATGTTGGGGAAACTTCTCCATGTTGGGGAAACTTCTCCATGTTGGAAAACTTCTCCATGTTGGGGAAACTTCTCCATGTTGGGGAAACTTCTCCATGTTGGGGAAAACTTCTCCATGCTGGGGAAACTTCTCCATGTTGGGGAAACTTCTCCATGTTGGGAAACTTCTCCATGTTGGGGAAACTTCTCCATGTTTGGGACGGAGTCGGGAAAATGTATCAATGAGGAAAAGTGAAATGATTTTGTCCCCCGGGGGAGATGGATGTCGGGGTTCCTTGTGATGTTCTCTGCTATAACGTAAGTTAGACTCGAACATCAGGTGTTCGCCTGTTCGCCAAATAGCGAACATTATGTGGTGTTCGCGGCAAATTCGAAAGCCACAGAACACCGTTTAAAAGTCTATGGGATCTTAACATGAAAAATCAAAAGTGCTAATTTTAAAGGTTAATATGCAAGGTATTGTCATAAAAAGTGTTTGGGGACCCGGGTCCTGTCCCAGGGGAGTGTTTGGGGACCCGGGTCCTGCCCCAGGGGAGTGTTTGGGGACCCGGGTCCTGTCCTAGGGGAGTGTTTGGGGACCCGGGTCCTGCCCCAGGGGAGTGTTTGGGGACCCGGGTCCTGCCCCAAGGGAGTGTCTGGGGACCTGGGTCCTGCCCCAGGGGAGTGTCTTCGGACCTGGGTCCTGCCCCAGGGGAGTGTCTGGGGACCTGGGTCCTGCCCCAGGGGACATGTATCAATGCAAAAAATTGTTGTAAAAACTGCAGTTTTTTCGGGAGCAGTGATTTTAATAATGCTTAAAGTGAAACAATAACAGTGAAATATTCCTTTAAATGTTCGTACCTGGGGGTGTCTATAGTATGCCTGTAACGTAGCGCATGTTTCCCATGTTTAGAACTGTCCCTGCACAAAATTACATTTCTTAAGGAAAAGTAATTTAAAACTACTCGCGGCTATAATGCATTGTCCGTCCCAGCAATAAAGATAAAACTCATTGAAAAAAACGGCATGGGTTCCCCCCCAGTCCATTACTAGGCCCTTTGGGTCTGGTATGGATATTAAGGGGAACTCTGTGCCAATTTTTTTTTTAATGGCGTAGGGGTCCCCCCAAAATCCATACCAGACCCTTATCCGAGCACGCAACCAGGCAGGCTGCAGGAACAGAGGGGGAACAAAAGAGCTCCCCCCTCCTGAACCGTACCAGGCCACATGCCCTCAACATCAGTGATGGGTGCTTTGCGGTATGGGGGGGCTCTACGCCCCCCACTCCAAAGCACCTTGCCCCCATGTTGATGGGGACAAGGGCCTCATCCCCACAACCCTTGTACAGTGGTTGTGGGGATCTGTGGGCGGGCGGGCTTATCAAAATCTGGAAGCCCCCTTTAACAAGCAGACCCCCAGATCCCGGCCCCCCATGTGAATTGGTAACGGGGTACTTTTTACCCCTACCATTTCACAAAAAAAGTGTCAAAAATAGTAAAAAAGACAGGAGGCACTTCGGGGCAAGTACTTTTTTTTAATGGCGTAGGGGTCCCCCCAAAATCCATACCAGACCCTTATCCGAGCACGCAACCAGGCAGGCTGCAGGAACAGAGGGGGAACAAAAGAGCTCCCCCCTCCTGAACCGTACCAGGCCACATGCCCTCAACATCAGTGATGGGTGCTTTGCGGTATGGGGGGGCTCTACGCCCCCCACTCCAAAGCACCTTGCCCCCATGTTGATGGGGACAAGGGCCTCATCCCCACAACCCTTGTACAGTGGTTGTGGAGATCTGTGGGCGGGCGGGCTTATCAAAATCTGGAAGCCCCCTTTAACAAGCAGACCCCCAGATCCCGGCCCCCCATGTGAATTGGTAACGGGGTACTTTTTACCCCTACCATTTCACAAAAAAAGTGTCAAAAATAGTAAAAAAGACAGGAGGCACTTCGGGGCAAGTACTTTAATAAAAAATAAAAAAATGTCCATTTATCTTCTACTCCGCCACCCTCAGCCGGAAAAAAAAAGCACCCATCCCCCATGTTGAGGGCATGTGGCCTGGTACAGTTCAGTAGGGGGGCGCTCTCTCATCCCCCTCCTTTTTCTGTGGCCTGCCAGGTTGCGTGCTCAGATAAGGGTCTGGTATGGATTTTTGGGGGGACCCCATGCAATTTTTTTTTATATTGGCACAGGGTTCCCCTTAAAATCCATACCAGACCTGAACGGCCTGATATGAAATTTGGGGGGACATCCACACAATTTTCTTTTTTCATTTTGGTTCGGGGTTCTCCTTAATATTCATACCAGACCCAAGGGGCCTGGTAATGGACCGGGGGGGGGAACCCATGCCGTTTTTTTAATGACTTTTATATGTATTGTCAGGACCCGAAAATTCATTATAGTGGCGAGTAGTTTTAAATGACTTTTTTCCTTTAGAAATGTAATTTTGTGCAGAGACAGTTCTAAACACGGGAAACAAGCGCCACTTTACAGGCATTCTATAGACACCCCCCAGGTACGAAATTTAAAGGAATATTTTATTGTTTCACTTTTAGCATTATTAAAATCACTGCTCCTGAAAAAACTGCAGTTTTTAAAACAATTTTTTGCATTGATACATGTCCCCTGGGGCAGGACCCGGGTCCCCAAACACTCCCCTGTGGCAGGACCCGGGTCCCCAAACACTCCCCTGGGACAGGACCCGGGTCCCCAAACACTCCCCTGTGGCAGGACCCGGGTCCCCAAACACTCCCCTGGGGCAGGGCCCGGGTCCCCAAACACTTTTTATGACAATAACTTGCATATTAGCCTTTAAAATGAGCATATTTATTTTTTTATGTTCATGTCCCATAGACTTTAACGGTGTTCGCGTGTTCAAACTAATTTTTTTGGCCTGTTTGCATGTTCTGCTGCGAACCGAACCGAACCGGGGGGGGGGGGGGGGTGTTCGGCTCATCCCTAGTCATATTTAGTGTCTCAGTTTTCCACCATATTTGTATAGAGAATGGTTCCCCCGGTGTAGACAGATGTTGGGTTCTCCTGGTGTAGACAGATGTTGGGGTTCTCCCAGTGTAGACGGATGTCGGGGTTCCTTGTGATGTTCTCTGTCCTTCATGTCATATTTAGTGTCGCAGTTTCCCGCCATTTTTGTATAGAGAATGGTTCCCCCGGTGTAGACGGATGTTGGGTTCTCCCGGTGTAGACGGATGTTGGGTTCTCCCGGTGTAGGGGGATGTTGGGTTCTCCCGGTGTAGACGGATGTTGGGTTCTCCCGGTGTAGACGAATGTTGGGATCTCCCGGTGTAGACGGATGTTGGGTTCTCCCGGTGTAGACGGATGTCGGGGTTCCTTGTGATGTTCTCTGTCCTTCATGTCATATTTGGGGTCTCAGTTTCCCACCATATTTGTATAGAGAATGGTTATTTATGGTGAGATATCATCCCGTTCTCCACACATTCTCCGTCCCTCTCAGGTCTTCCTGGACTCTGAAGATGAAGCTCCTCCTTTGTTTCTGTCTCCTGTATGCCGTCACAGCAGATGACAGTTGTCCCGCCCTCACCAATGTCATGAAATCTACAGGTAGGTCACAATCCGCTCTTCATGATAAGAACATATTTATTTATTTTTTTATTCCACAATATTTTATTTGTAAAGAAAAGGAGGTTTGCACTGCTCCTAAACAGGGTGCTTGAGGCATCATTATCCTCTACAATAAAGAGAACAAACCCTCTGATCTCTCCCATAAGTCCATACGTTCAGCCACTTGGGAGGTGGAATTTAAGAAGTGGTGTGGTAACCTTTTATCCAATTTTATCAGGACTACATGTCCCAAGATTCTCTGCTTTTTCCAGGACAGGAATACTCCACTCCTCTGACAGGAAATGATGTAGACTCCGGTAACACCGACACTAGAGGGAAATGTTAGGTCAGCTGTCCCGAGTAATGTCTTACTCCATCATGGCATAGCTGCCACCTGGCTACACTAGTGTTGGGGGAGGGATGGCTATATCTTTTCATTTACATTTGTAGGTTTCTTATATCTCTGTATTTTCTTCCAGCTTCCACAGTCCTGGCGAACAGTAAAATTGTCTGCACCAGCGTCAGCCAGCAAGGAGCATACGCTTCCTGTCCTGCAGGTAAATGACCACAAGACCTCGTAAAGAACTTTGTATCAGTGTGAGAGAGACGTGTCATTCACTCCAGACCACCCATGAGGTCCTAGAGATCTCAGACCACCCATGAGGTCCTAGAGACCTCAGACCACCCATGAGGTTCTAGAGACCTCAGACCACCCATGAGGTCCTAGAGATCTCAGACCACCCATGAGGTCCTAGAGACCTCAGACCACCCATGAGGTCCTAGAGATCTCAGACCACCCATGAGGTCCTAGAGACCTCAGACCACCCATGAGGTCCTAGAGATCTCAGACCACCCATGAGGTCCTAGAGACCTCAGACCACCCATGAGGTCCTAGAGATCTCAGACCACCCATGAGGTCCTAGAGACCTCAGACCACCCATGAAGTCCTAGAAATCTCAGACCACCCATGAGGTCCTAGAGACCTCAGACCACCCATGAGGTCCTAGAGACCTCAGACCACCCATGAGGTCCTAGAGACCTCAGACCACCCATGAGGTCCTAGAGATCTCAGACCACCCATGAGGTCCTAGAGATCTCAGACCAACCATGAGGTCCTAGAAGTCTCAGACCAACCATGAGGTCCTATAAATCTCAGACCAACCATGAGATCTTAGAGACCTCAGACCACACATGAGGTTCTAGAGATCTCAGACCACCCATGAGATCTTAGAGATCTCAGACCACCCATGAGGTCCTAGAGATCTCAATCCACCCATGAGGTCCTAGAGGTCTCAGACCACCCATGAGGTCCTAGAGATCTCAATCCACCCATGAGGTCCTAGAGATCTCAGACCACCCATGAGGTCCTAGAGGTCTCAGACCACCCATGAGGTCCTAGAGATCTCAATCCACCCATGAGGTCCTAGAGATCTCAGACCACCCATGAGGTCCTAGAGGTCTCAGACCACCCATGAGGTCCTAGAGGTCTCAGACCACCCATGAGGTCCTAGAGATCTCAATCCACCCATGAGGTCCTAGAGATCTCAGACCACCCATGAGGTCCTAGAGGTCTCAGACCACCCATGAGGTCCTAGAGATCTCAGACCACCCATGAGGTCCTAGAGATCTCAGACCACCCATGAGGTCCTAGAGATCTTAGACCACCCATGAGGAATTAGAGATCTCAGACCAAATATGAGGAGGACCGCTGTCACCCCCCCCCCCCCAGCAGAGCAGAGTGGGAACAGTCGAAGAAATGACAGGAAGGGAGTGCTGGACATTCTCCCAAAGCCCCTATATGAGGGTATTTTGGGGTACACCTCGGGGGCTCCCCACTTCTGCATATTGCTGTGTATATATTTATGATTGTAGAATGTTATAATATTTTATCATTGCCTCTTCTCATTATATACAGATTATACCCCCACGGGATGTTCCTGTGGGATGGCCTGTGGCTCGTGGGACATCCAGTCTGAGAAAACCTGTCACTGTCAGTGTGGCGGCATAGACTGGACGGCGGCCCGCTGCTGCAAGATCGGCTCTAAGTAGAGTCTGACCACCAGAGGGCGATAGGAGTGACACCGCTGAATGATCTCTTCTATCACAAGAGCTCCACATCACATCTATTATATGGTTGTAGAACGGCTGAGGGGGTCCAATAATAAAAGGTTGAAGTTTGTGATTTCTTTTGTGACAAATAAAGTTTTCCTGAAAATGTTGTTCAGTTACTCCGCCCTAATCCCGGATTCTTTCCGATTATTCCTCACAGCATAGATAGGTATAGAAGGGATACGCACTTCATGGTTTATGTTGTATACATATATATGTGTCATTGTCACTTCACATGTATGTGCCCTGGTATAGCGGGTTATAGGGGGGTGTGTAGACTTTCGCTCCCTCTGTATAGGATCTCCATAATGAGAACAGTGGGCTGGATTCAGGTACATTTGCGCGATATTTGCGGGGGAGCAGGGCAACGATTTTGCCCTGCGCCCCCGCAAATTTGCGCCGCTGCCCTCGATTCACGGAGCAGTAGCTCCGTAAATTGCGAGGGCGCGCCGGCAAAATTGCCCGGCCTAAGCGCGCGCAATTTAAATGATCCCGCAGGGGGCGGGAATCATTTAAATTAGGCGCGTTCCCGCGCCAAGCGCAGAGCGCATGCTCCGTCTGGAAACTTTCCCGACGTGCATTGCGGCAAATGACGTCGCAAGGACGTCATTTGCTTCAAAGTGAACGTGAATGGCGTCCAGCGCCATTCACGAATCAGTTACGCAAACGACGTGAAATTCAAATTTCACGACGCGGGAACGGCGGGTATACTTTAGCATTGGCTGCCCCTACTATTAGAAGGGACAGCCTTACGCTAAAGACGCCGTACGGAAACTCCGTAACTTGCGTACGCAGGGCCCGCGCAACATTGTGAATCGGCGTTAGTATGCAATTTGCATACTATACACTGAGCACAATGGGAGCGCCCCCTAGCGGTCATCGCAAGAATGCAGCCTAAAATCTGCGTGGCATAAGAGCCTTATACCACTCAGATTTTAGGCTGCAGTCGGCATTACGATGTTCCTGAATTGGGAGCATTCGTAACGCCGGGGCAAGTCAGCAATTGCGCTGCGTAACTATGGTTACACAGGCGCAATTGCTCTCTGAATCCGGGCCAGTGATGATGGAAACCAGAACCTATGAGATGTGTGCAGATTTCAGCCTCTGAGATGGGAGAACACCAATATGGAGCGATGGGATTGGTCACGTGAGTAACAGGTCAGAATCAGCCAATCGAGGAGCCCCATGGTCAGAGGCGCCGCCCCCCTTGAACTGCTGGTAATATGGCATCTTCTATGGACCAATCAGGGGGGGTCATGGAACAGGTTCAGTTGTTTTTTCGTCTGAAGCAAAAAGCCATAAATCTGACGACACCGAGCAATCTGATTGGTTGGGGCGGTAGTCTAATATTCCATATAAAATAAATGAGCAAAGCATGATCCCTTCAGGACAACCGAGATCTGTACTGGTCACTGCTGGGGGCCCCGGAAATCTGTACTGGTCACTGCTGGGGGCCCCGGAAATCTGTACTGGTCACTGCTGGGGGCACATAGATCTGTACTGGTCACCACTGGGGGCCCGGAAATCTGTACTGGTCACTGCTGGGGGCCCGGAAATCTGTACTGGTCACTGCTGGGGGCCCGGAAATCTGTACTGGTCACTGCTGGGGGCCCGGAAATCTGTACTGGTCATTGCTGGGGGCCCGGAAATCTGTACTGGTCACTGCTGGGGGCCCGGAAATCTGTACTGGTCATTGCTGGGGGCCCCGGAAATCTGTACTGGTCACCGCTGGGGGCCCGGAAATCTGTACTGGTCACCGCTGGGGGCCCGGAAATCTGTACTGGTCACTGCTGGGGGCCCCAGAAATCTATACTGGTCACTGCTGGGGGCCCCAGAAATCTATACTGGTCACTGCTGGGGGCCCGGAAATCTGTACTGGTCACTGCTGGGGGCCCGGAAATCTGTACTGGTCACTGCTGGGGGCCCGGAAATCTGTACTGGTCACTGCTGGGGGCCCGGAAATCTGTACTGGTCACTGCTGGGGGCCCGGAAATCTGTACTGGTCACTGCTGGGGGCCCGGAAATCTGTACTGGTCACTGCTGGGGGCCCGGAAATCTATACTGGTCTCTGCTGGGGGCCCGGAAATCTGTACTGGTCACTGCTGGGGGCCCCAGAAATCTATACTGGTCACTGCTGGGGGCCCGGAAATCTGTACTGGTCACTGCTGGGGGCCCGGAAATCTGTACTGGTCACTGCTGGGGGCCCCAGAAATCTGTACTGGTCACTGCTGGGGGCACGGAAATCTGTACTGGTCACTGCTGGGGGCCCGGAAATCTGTACTGGTCACTGCTGGGGGCCCGGAAATCTGTACTGGTCACTGCTGGGGGCCCGGAAATCTGTACTGGTCACTGCTGGGGGCCCGGAAATCTGTACTGGTCACTGCTGGGGGCCCGGAAATCTGTACTGGTCACTGCTGGGGGCCCGGAAATCTGTACTGGTCACTGCTGGGGGCCCGGAAATCTGTACTGGTCACTGCTGGGGGCCCTAAGATCAGGGCCGTCTTTAATATCTATTGGACCCTGGGCAAAAGTCTTCTTGGGCCCCCTCGCTCCCCTCTCCATTCAGTTTACGCTCCCCACCTGTTCTGATGCCTTGTACACGCGATCGGTTTTCCTGGCGGTAAAAAGTCCACCGGGAAAACTGAGAGGAAAACCGAGAACCCGGCTCGGTACCTTTTCCCCCCTACACACGGCCGGGTTTCCCGACAGGAAAACTGCCATGAGAGCTTTGGTCAGGAAACCCGGCCGTGTGTACGCTCCGCCGCAGGTTTTCCCCATAGCGAAACTGCCGGCCTAAAAAACGCCAGGAATCCCCGCGGGAAAAAAGAGAACATGTTGGGCTGGATTCAAGAAGCAATTGCGCCTGTGTAACCATAGTTACGCAGCGCAATTGCTGACTTGCCCCGGCGTAACGAATGCTCCTGATTCAGGAACCTCGTTACGCCGACTGCAGCCTAAGATTTGCGCGGCATAAGTGTCTTATGCCCGCATATCTTAGGCTGCATTCTTACGTTGGCCGCTAGGTGGCGTTCCCGTTGTGCTCAGCGTATAGTATGCAATTTGCATACTAACACCGATTCACAACCGTACGCGCGCCCTGCGTACGCAGTTTACGTCGTTTCCGTACGGCGGTTTTTGCGTAAGGCTGCCCCTGCTATTAGCAGACGCAGCCAATGTTACGTATACCCGTTGTTCCCGCGTCGCGAAATTTGAAATTTACGTAGTTTGCGTAAGTGAATCGTGAATGGCGCTGGACGCCATTCACGTTCACTTTGAAGCAAATGACGTCCTTGCGACGTCATTTGCCGCAATGCATGTCGGGAAAGTTTCCTGACGGAGCATGCGCTCTACGCTCGGCGCGGGAACGCAACTAATTTAAATTATTTCCGCCCCCTACGGGATCATTTAAATTGCGCGCGCTTGCGCCAGGCATTTTGCCGGCGCGCCCACGCAATTTACGGAGCTTCTGCTCCGTGAATCGAGGGCAGTGCAAAAAAATTGCAGGGGGCGCAGGGCAAAATCGTTGCCCTGCGCCTCCGTAATAAATGCGCAAATCTACTTGAATCCGGCCCGTTGAATTTTTCCAGACGGAATTCCCGGCAGTTTTCCTGACGGGAAAACTGTGATGGAGGCATGGAGCGTACACACGGCCAGTTTTCCCGGCCAAAAGCTGTCATTGCAGATTTCCCGACGGGAAAAGCGGTCGTGTGTACGAGACATGAGACATACAATACATATCAGCGAGACTCATAATCTGTTTACTGAATCAGATCAGGCGGCGATTGTGATTGGTTGCCGGAGGTTACAGTGTATTGTTCCTGCTCACTGACTGGTTGCTAGAGGTCTCAGCACACATTATGGCTAGAGGTTACAGCACATGATTTCTGCTTGTTGATTGGTTGCTAGAGATTGCTGCACATCAATACTGCTCACTGATTTGGTTGCTAGAGGTAACTGCACATCAATACTGCTCACTGATTGGTTGCTAGAGGTTGCTGCACATCAATACTGCTCACTGATTTGGTTGCTAGAGGTAACTGCACATCAATACTGCTCACTGATTGGTTGCTAGAGGTTGCTGCACATCAATACTGCTCACTGATTGGTTGCTAGAGGTTGCTGCACATCAATACTGCTCACTGAATTGGTTGCTAGAGGTAACTGCACATCAATACTGCTCACTGATTGGGTTGCTAGAGATTGCTGCACATCAATACTGCTCACTGATTGGTTGCTAGAGGTTGCTGCACATCAATACTGCTCACTGATTGGTTGCTTGAGATTGCTGCACATCAATACTGCTCACTGATTGGTTGCTAGAGATTGCTGCACATCAATACTGCTCACTGATTTGGTTGCTAGAGGTAACTGCACATCAATACTGCTCACTGATTGGTTGCTAGAGGTTGCTGCACATCAATACTGCTCACTGATTGGTTGCTAGAGGTTGCTGCACATCAATACTGCTCACTGAATTGGTTGCTAGAGGTAACTGCACATCAATACTGCTCACTGATTGGGTTGCTAGAGATTGCTGCACATCAATACTGCTCACTGATTGGTTGCTAGAGGTTGCTGCACATCAATACTGCTCACTGATTGGTTGCTTGAGATTGCTGCACATCAATACTGCTCACTGATTGGTTGCTAGAGATTGCTGCACATCAATACTGCTCACTGATTTGGTTGCTAGAGGTAACTGCACATCAATACTGCTCACTGATTGGTTGCTAGAGGTTGCTGCACATCAATACTGCTCACTGATTGGTTGCTAGAGGTTGCTGCACATCAATACTGCTCACTGAATTGGTTGCTAGAGGTAACTGCACATCAATACTGCTCACTGATTGGGTTGCTAGAGATTGCTGCACATCAATACTGCTCACTGATTGGTTGCTAGAGGTTGCTGCACATCAATACTGCTCACTGATTGGTTGCTTGAGATTGCTGCACATCAATACTGCTCACTGATTGGTTGCTAGAGATTGCTGCACATCAATACTGCTCACTGATTTGGTTGCTAGAGGTAACTGCACATCAATACTGCTCACTGATTGGTTGCTAGAGGTTGCTGCACATCAATACTGCTCACTGATTGGTTGCTAGAGGTTGCTGCACATCAATACTGCTCACTGATTGGTTGCTAGAGGTTGCTGCACATCAATACTGCTCACTGAATTGGTTGCTAGAGGTAACTGCACATCAATACTGCTCACTGATTGGGTTGCTAGAGATTGCTGCACATCAATACTGCTCACTGATTGGTTGCTAGAGGTTGCTGCACATCAATACTGCTCACTGATTGGTTGCTAGAGATTGCTGCACATCAATACTGCTCACTGATTTGGTTGCTAGAGGTAACTGCACATCAATACTGCTCACTGATTGGTTGCTAGAGGTTGCTGCACATCAATACTGCTCACTGATTGGTTGCTAGAGGTTGCTGCACATCAATACTGCTCACTGAATTGGTTGCTAGAGGTTGCTGCACATCAATACTGCTCACTGATTTGGTTGCTAGAGGTAACTGCACATCAATACTGCTCACTGATTGGTTGCTAGAGGTTGCTGCACATCAATACTGCTCACTGATTGGTTGCTAGAGGTTGCTGCACATCAATACTGCTCACTGATTTGGTTGCTAGAGGTAACTGCACATCAATACTGCTCACTGATTGGTTGCTAGAGGTTGCTGCACATCAATACTGCTCACTGATTGGTTGCTAGAGGTTACTGCACATCAATACTGCTCACTGATTGGTTGCTAGAGGTAACTGCACATCAATACTGCTCACTGATTGGTTTCTAGAGGTTGCTGCACATCAATACTGCTCACTGATTTGGTTGCTAGATATTGCTGCACATCAATACTGCTCACTGATTGGTTGCTAGAGGCTGCTGCACATCAATACTGCTCACTGATTTGGTTGCTAGAGGTAACTGCACATCAATACTGCTCACTGATTGGTTGCTAGAGGTTACTGCACATCAATACTGCTCACTGATTGGTTGCTAGAAAATGCTGCACATCAATACTGCTCACTGATTGGTTGCTAGAGGTTACTGCACATCAATACTGCTCACTGATTGGTTGCTAGAAATTGCTGCACATCAATACTGCTCACTGATTGGTTGCTAGAGTAAGGTGACCAGATTTTTTAAAATGAAATCCGGGGACATATTTTTTTTTTTTTACTAGTAACAGCGGCAATCAGCGACTCTCTGCCCGTCGTATGCATTATGGTAAAAAAAACCTTCTGTGTGCAGACAGCCCCCTCCAGCCCCCTCCTGCCCCCTCCAGCCCCCTCCTGCCCCCTCCTACCCCCTCCAGCCCCCTCCAGCCCCCTCCTGCCCCCTCCTGCCCCCTCCAGCCCACTCCAGCCCCCTCCAGCCCCCTCCTGCCCCCTCCTACCCCCTCCAGCCCCCTCCTGCCCCCTCCAGCCCCCTCCAGCCCCCTCCTGCCCCCTCCAGCCCCCTCCTGCCCCCTCCTACCCCCTCCTGCCCCCTCCAGCCCCCTCCTGCCCCCTCCTGCCCCCTCCAGCCCCCTCCAGCCCCCTCCTGCCCCCTCCAGCCCCCTCCTGCCCCCTCCTGCCCCCTCCTGCCCCCCCAATACTTACCTGAGCCCCCTCCTGCCCCCTCCTGCCCCCCAATACTTACCTGAGCCCCCTCTCCATCCAGCGATGTCCACGAGAGCTTTGCCTCTCCAGGGACTCGCACCCCTGATTGGCTTTTGGCTCCCGCTGCTGTCAATCACAGCCAGTAAGCCAATCAGGAGATGGAGGGGGTGAATCCCCCCATGCTCCTCTGTCCCCTCCCCCATGCTCCTCTGTCGTCCCCCCATACTCCTCTGTCATCCCCCCATGCTCCTCTGTCGTCCCCCCATGCTCCTCTGTCATCCCCCCATGCTCCTCTGTCATCCCCCCATGCTCCTCTGTCGTCCCCCCATGCTCCTCTGTTGTCGTCCCCCCATGCTCCTCTGTCGTCCCCCCATGCTCCTCTGTCATCCCCCCATGCTCCTCTGTCGTCCCCCCATGCTCCTCTGTCGTCCCCCCATGTTCCTCTGTCATCCCCCCATGCTCCTCTGTCGTCCCCCCATGCTCCTCTGTCATCCCCCCATGCTCCTCTGTCGTCCCCCCATGCTCCTCTGTCATCCCCCCATGCTCCTCTGTCATCCCCCCATGCTCCTCTGTCATCCCCTCATGCTCCTCTGTCGTCCCCCCATGCTCCTCTGTCGTCCCCCCATGCTCCTCTGTCATCCCCCCATGCTCCTCTGTCGTCCCCCCATGCTCCTCTGTCATCCCCCCATGCTCCTCTGTCATCCCCCCATGCTCCTCTGTCGTCCCCCCATGCTCCTCTGTCGTCCCCCCATGCTCCTCTGTCGTCCCCCCATGCTCCTCTGTCATCCCCCCATGCTCCTCTGTCGTCCCCCCATGCTCCTCTGTCATCCCCCCATGCTCCTCTGTCGTCCCCCTGATTTTCTGGCGTCCCCCCATGCTCCTCTGACGTCCCCCCATGCTCCTCTGTCCCCTCCCCCATGCTCCTCTGTCGTCCCCCCATGCTCCTCTGTCCCCTCCCCCCATGCTCCTCTGTCGTCCCCCCATGCTCCTCTGTCATCACCCCATGCTCCTCTGTCGTCCCCCTGATTCTCTGGCGTCCCCCCATGCTCCTCTGTTGTCCCCCCATGCTCCTCTGACGTCCCCCCATGCTCCTCTGTCCCCTCCCCCATGCTCCTCTGTCGTCCCCCCATGCTCCTCTGTCCCCTCCCCCCATGCTCCTCTGTCGTCCCCCATGCTCCTCTGTCGTCCCCCCATGCTCCTCTGTCCCCTCCCCCATGCTCCTCTGTCCCCTCCCCCATGCTCCTCTGTCCCCTCCACCCATGCTCCTCTGTCGTCCCCCCATGCTCCTCTGTCGTCGTCCCATGCTCCTCTGTCCCCTCCCCCCATGCTCCTCTGGCGTCCCCCCATGCTCCTCTGGCGTCCCCCCATGCTCCTCTGGCGTCCCCCCATGCTCCTCTGTCGTCCCCCCATGCTCCTCTGTCGTCCCCTCATGCTCCTCTGGCGTCCCCCCATGCTCCTCTGTCGTCCCCCCATGCTCCTCTGTCCCCTCCCCCATGCTCCTCTGTTGTCCCCCCATGCTCCTCTGTCGTCTCCCCATGCTCCTCTGTCATCCCCCCATGCTCCTCTGTCGTCCCCCCATGCTCCTCTGTCGTCCCCCCATGCTCCTCTGTCGTCCTCCTGATTCTCTGGCGTCCCCCCATGCTCCTCTGTCGTCCCCCCATGCTCCTCTGTCGTCCCCCCATGCTCCTCTGTCATCCCCCCATGCTCCTCTGTCCCCTACCCCATGCTCCTCTGTCGTCCCCCCATGCTCCTCTGTCATCCCCCCATGCTCCTCTGTCATCCCCCCATGCTCCTCTGTCGTCCCCCCATGCTCCTCTGTCGTCCCCCCATGCTCCTCTGTCATCCCCCCATGCTCCTCTGTCGTCCCCCTGATTCTCTGGCGTCCCCCCATGCTCCTCTGTTGTCCCCCCATGCTCCTCTGTCGTCCCCCCATGCTCCTCTGTCATCCCCCCATGCTCCTCTGTCATCCCCCCATGCTCCTCTGTCCCCTCCCCCATGCTCCTCTGTCGTCCCCCCATGCTCCTCTGTCATCCCCCCATGCTCCTCTGGCATCCCCCCATGCTCCTCTGTCGTCCCCCCATGCTCCTCTGTCGTCCCCCCATGCTCCTCTGTCGTCCCCCCATGCTCCTCTGGCGTCCCCCATGCTCCTCTGTCATCCCCCCATGCTCCTCTGTCATCCCCCCATGCTCCTCTGTCCCCTCCCCCATGCTCCTCTGTCGTCCCCCCATGCTCCTCTGTCCCCTCCCCCATGCTCCTCTGTCGTCCCCCCATGCTTCTCTGGCGTCCACCCATGCTCCTCTGTCTTCCCCCCATGCTCCTCTGTCATCCCCCCATGCTCCTCTGTCATCCCCCTCATGCTCCTCTGTCGTCCCCCTATGCTCCTCTGTCGTCCCCCCATGCTCCTCTGTCATCCCCCCATGCTCCTCTGTCATCCCCCCATGCTCCTCTGTCATCCCCCCATGCTCCTCTGTCATCCCCCCATGCTCCTCTGTCGTCCCCCCATGCTCCTCTGTCGTCCCCCCATGCTCCTCTGTCCCCTCCCCCCATGCTCCTCTGTCGTCCCCCCATGCTCCTCTGTCATCCCCCCATGCTCCTCTGTCGTCCCCCTGATTCTCTGGCGTCCCCCCATGCTCCTCTGTTGTCCCCCCATGCTCCTCTGTCCCCTCCCCCATGCTCCTCTGTCATCCCCCCATGCTCCTCTGTCCCCTCCCCCATGCTCCTCTGTCGTCCCCCCATGCTCCTCTGTCCCCTCCCCCATGCTCCTCTGTCTTCCCCCCATGCTCCTCTGTCATCCCCCCATGCTCCTCTGTCATCCCCCTCATGCTCCTCTGTCGTCCCCCTATGCTCCTCTGTCGTCCCCCCATGCTCCTCTGTCATCCCCCCATGCTCCTCTGTCATCCCCCCATGCTCCTCTGTCATTCCCCCATGCTCCTCTGTCATCCCCCCATGCTCCTCTGTCGTCCCCCCATGCTCCTCTGTCGTCCCCCCATGCTCCTCTGTCATCCCCCCATGCTCCTCTGTCATCCCCCCATGCTCCTCTGTCCCCTCCCCCATGCTCCTCTGTCGTCCCCCCATGCTCCTCTGTCATCCCCCCATGCTCCTCTGGCGTCCCCCCATGCTCCTCTGTCGTCCCCCCATGCTCCTCTGTCGTCCCCCCATGCTCCTCTGTCGTCCCCCCATGCTCCTCTGTCGTCCCCCCATGCTCCTCTGTCGTCCCCCCATGCTCCTCTGGCGTCCCCCATGCTCCTCTGTCATCCCCCCATGCTCCTCTGTCATCCCCCCATGCTCCTCTGTCCCCTCCCCCATGCTCCTCTGTCGTCCCCCCATGCTCCTCTGGCGTCCACCCATGCTCCTCTGTCTTCCCCCCATGCTTCTCTGTCGTCCCCCCATGCTCCTCTGTCATCCCCCCATGCTCCTCTGTCATCCCCCTCATGCTCCTCTGTCGTCCCCCCATGCTCCTCTGTCGTCCCCCCATGGTCCTCTGTCATCCCCCCATGCTCCTCTGTCATCCCCCCATGCTCCTCTGTCATCCCCCCATGCTCCTCTGTCATCCCCCCATGCTCCTCTGTCATCCCCCCATGCTCCTTTGTCATCCCCCCATGCTCCTCTGTCATCCCCCCATGCTCCTCTGTCGTCCCCCCATGCTCCTATGTCATCCCCCCATGCTCCTCTGTCCCCTCCCCCCATGCTCCTCTGTCGTCCCCCCATGCTCCTCTGTCATCCCCCCATGCTCCTCTGTTGTCCCCCTGATTCTCTGGCGTCCCCCCATGCTCCTCTGTTGTCCCCCCATGCTCCTCTGTCCCCTCCCCCATGCTCCTCTGTCGTCCCCCCATGCTCCTCTGTCCCCTCCACCCATGCTCCTCTGTCGTCCCCCATGCTCCTCTGTCGTCCCCCCATGCTCCTCTGTCGTCCCCCCATGCTCCTCTGTCCCCTCCCCCATGCTCCTCTGTCCCCTCCCCCATGCTCCTCTGTCGTCCCCCCATGCTCCTCTGTCGTCGTCCCATGCTCCTCTGTCGTCCCCCCATGCTCCTCTGTCCCCTCCCCCCATGCTCCTCTGGCGTCCCCCCATGCTCCTCTGGCGTCCCCCCATGCTCCTCTGTCATCCCCCCATGCTCCTCTCGCGTCCCCCCATGCTCCTCTGTCGTCCCCCCATGCTCCTCTGTCGTCCCCTCATGCTCCTCTGTCATCCCCCCATGCTCCTCTGTCGTCCCCCCATGCTCCTCTGTCATCCCCCCATGCTCCTCTGTCATCCCCCCATGCTCCTCTGTCATCCCCCCATGCTCCTCTGTCTTCCCCCCATGCTCCTCTGTCGTCCCCCCATGCTCCTCTGTCATCCCCCTCATGCTCCTCTGTCGTCCCCCCATGCTCCTCTGTCATCCCCCTCATGCTCCTCTGTCGTCCCCCCATGCTCCTCTGTCGTCCCCCCATGCTCCTCTGTCATCCCCCCATGCTCCTCTGTCGTCCCCCCATGCTCCTCTGTCGTCCCCCCATGCTCCTCTGCCCCCCCCATGGTCCTCTGTCGTCCCCCCATGCTCCTCTGTCCCCTCCCCCATGCTCCTCTGTCATCCCCCCATGCTCCTCTGTCGTCCCCCCATGCTCCTCTGTCATCCCCCTCATGCTCCTCTGTCGTCCCCCCATGCTCCTCTGTCATCCCCCTCATGCTCCTCTGTCGTCCCCCCATGCTCCTCTGTCGTCCCCCCATGCTCCTCTGTCATCCCCCCATGCTCCTCTGTCATCCCCCCATGCTCCTCTGTCATCCCCCATGCTCCTCTGTCATCCCCCCATGCTCCTCTGTCATCCCCCCATGCTCCTGTCGTCCCCCCATGCTCCTCTGTCATCCCCCCATGCTCCTCTGTCCCCTCCCCCCATACTCCTCTGTAGTCCCCCCATGCTCCTCTGTCATCCCCCCATGCTCCTCTGTCGTCCCCCTGATTCTCTGGCGTCCCCCCATGCTCCTCTGTCGTCCCCCCATGCTCCTCTGTCGTCCCCCCATGCTCCTCTGTCATCCCCCCATGCTCCTCTGTCATCCCCCCATGCTCCTCTGTCGTCCCCCCATGCTCCTCTGTCGTCCCCCCATGCTCCTCTGTCATCCCCCCATGCTCCTCTGTCATCCCCCCATGCTCCTCTGTCATCCCCCCATGCTCCTCTGTTGTCCCCCTGATTCTCTGGCGTCCCCCCATGCTCCTCTGTTGTCCCCCCATGCTCCTCTGTCCCCTCCCCCATGCTCCTCTGTCGTCCCCCCATGCTCCTCTGTCCCCTCCACCCATGCTCCTCTGTCGTCCCCCATGCTCCTCTGTCGTCCCCCCATGCTCCTCTGTCGTCCCCCCATGCTCCTCTGTCCCCTCCCCCATGCTCCTCTGTCCCCTCCCCCATGCTCCTCTGTCGTCCCCCCATGCTCCTCTGTCGTCGTCCCATGCTCCTCTGTCGTCCCCCCATGCTCCTCTGTCCCCTCCCCCCATGCTCCTCTGGCGTCCCCCCATGCTCCTCTGGCGTCCCCCCATGCTCCTCTGTCATCCCCCCATGCTCCTCTCGCGTCCCCCCATGCTCCTCTGTCGTCCCCCCATGCTCCTCTGTCGTCCCCTCATGCTCCTCTGTCATCCCCCCATGCTCCTCTGTCGTCCCCCCATGCTCCTCTGTCATCCCCCCATGCTCCTCTGTCATCCCCCCATGCTCCTCTGTCATCCCCCCATGCTCCTCTGTCTTCCCCCCATGCTCCTCTGTCGTCCCCCCATGCTCCTCTGTCATCCCCCTCATGCTCCTCTGTCGTCCCCCCATGCTCCTCTGTCATCCCCCTCATGCTCCTCTGTCGTCCCCCCATGCTCCTCTGTCGTCCCCCCATGCTCCTCTGTCATCCCCCCATGCTCCTCTGTCGTCCCCCCATGCTCCTCTGTCGTCCCCCCATGCTCCTCTGCCCCCCCCATGGTCCTCTGTCGTCCCCCCATGCTCCTCTGTCCCCTCCCCCATGCTCCTCTGTCATCCCCCCATGCTCCTCTGTCGTCCCCCCATGCTCCTCTGTCATCCCCCTCATGCTCCTCTGTCGTCCCCCCATGCTCCTCTGTCATCCCCCTCATGCTCCTCTGTCGTCCCCCCATGCTCCTCTGTCGTCCCCCCATGCTCCTCTGTCATCCCCCCATGCTCCTCTGTCATCCCCCCATGCTCCTCTGTCATCCCCCATGCTCCTCTGTCATCCCCCCATGCTCCTCTGTCATCCCCCCATGCTCCTGTCGTCCCCCCATGCTCCTCTGTCATCCCCCCATGCTCCTCTGTCCCCTCCCCCCATACTCCTCTGTAGTCCCCCCATGCTCCTCTGTCATCCCCCCATGCTCCTCTGTCGTCCCCCTGATTCTCTGGCGTCCCCCCATGCTCCTCTGTCGTCCCCCCATGCTCCTCTGTCGTCCCCCCATGCTCCTCTGTCATCCCCCCATGCTCCTCTGTCATCCCCCCATGCTCCTCTGTCGTCCCCCCATGCTCCTCTGTCGTCCCCCCATGCTCCTCTGTCATCCCCCCATGCTCCTCTGTCATCCCCCCATGCTCCTCTGTCATCCCCCCATGCTCCTCTGTCCCCTCCCCCATGCTCCTCTGTCGTCCCCCCATGCTCCTCTGTCATCCCCCCATGCTCCTCTGTCATCCCCCCATGCTCCTCTGGCGTCCCCCCATGCTCCTCTGTCGTCCCCCCATGCTCCTCTGTCGTCCCCCCATGCTCCTCTGTCGTTCCCCCATGCTCCTCTGGCGTCCCCCATGCTCCTCTGTCATCCCCCCATGCTCCTCTGTCATCCCCCCATGCTCCTCTGTCCCCTCCCCCATGCTCCTCTGTCGTCCCCCCATGCTCCTCTGGCGTCCACCCATGCTCCTCTGTCGTCTCCCCATGCTCCTCTGGCGTCCCCCCATGCTCCTCTGTCCCCTCCCCTCATGCTCCTCTGTCATCCGTCCATGCTCTTCTGTCATCCCCCCATGCTCCTCTGTCGTCCCCCCATGCTCCTCTGTCCCCTCCCCCATGCTCCTCTGTCGTCCCCCATGCTCCTCTGTCGTCCCCCCATGCTCCTCTGGCGTCCCCCCATGCTCCTCTGTCCCCTCCCCCCATGCTGCTCTGTCCCCCCCCCCCATGCTCCTCTGTCGTCCCCCCCATGCTCCTCTGTCGTCCCCCCATGCTCCTCTGTCGTCCCCCATGCTCCTCTGTCGTCCCCCCCATGCTCCTCTGTCGTCCCCCCATGCTCCTCTGGCGTCCCCCCATGCTCCTCTGGCGTCCCCCCATGCTCCTCTGGCGTCCCCCCATGCTCCTCTGTCGTCCCCCCATGCTCCTCTGGCATCCCCCCATGCTCCTCTGTCGTCCCCCCATGCTCCTCTGTCCCCTCCCCCATGCTCCTCTGTCGTCCCCCCATGCTCCTCTGTCGTCCCCCCATGCTTCTCTGTCGTCCCCCCATGCTCCTCTGTCATCCCCCATGCTCCTCTGTCGTCCCCCCATGCTCCTCTGTTGTCCCCCCATGCTCCTCTGTCCCCTCCCCCCATGCTCCTCTGTCCCCTCCCCCCATGCTCCTCTGTCGTCCCCCCATGCTCCTCTGGCGTCCACCCATGCTCCTCTGTCGTCTCCCCATGCTCCTCTGGCGTCCCCCCATGCTCCTCTGTCCCCTCCCCTCATGCTCCTCTGTCATCCCCCCATGCTCCTCTGTCATCCCCCCATGCTCCTCTGTCGTCCCCCCATGCTCCTCTGTCGTCCCCCCATGCTCCTCTGTCCCCTCCCCCATGCTCCTCTGTCGTCCCCCATGCTCCTCTGTCGTCCCCCCATGCTCCTCTGGCGTCCCCCCATGCTCCTCTGTCCCCTCCCCCCATGCTGCTCTGTCATCCCCCCCATGCTCCTCTGTCGTCCCCCCCATGCTCCTCTGTCGTCCCCCCATGCTCCTCTGTCGTCCCCCCATGCTCCTCTGTCGTCCCCCCATGCTCCTCTGTCGTCCCCCCCATGCTCCTCTGTCGTCCCCCCATGCTCCTCTGGCGTCCCCCCATGCTCCTCTGGCGTCCCCCCATGCTCCTCTGGCGTCCCCCCATGCTCCTCTGTCATCCCCCCATGCTCCTCTGTCATCCCCCCATGCTCCTCTGTCGTCCCCCCATGCTCCTCTGGCATCCCCCCATGCTCCTCTGTCGTCCCCCCATGCTCCTCTGTCCCCTCCCCCATGCTCCTCTGTCGTCCCCCCATGCTCCTCTGTCGTCCCCCCATGCTCCTCTGTCGTCCCCCCATGCTCCTCTGTCATCCCCCATGCTCCTCTGTTGTCCCCCCATGCTCCTCTGTTGTCCCCCCATGCTCCTCTGTCCCCTCCCCCCATGCTCCTCTGTCCCCTCCCCCCATGCTCCTCTGTCGTCCCCCCCATGCTCCTCTGTCGTCCCCCCATGCTCCTCTGTCATCCCCTGCTTCTTTGTTCCCCACGGGTGAGTGCTACGGGGAGGGAGAGGAGGTGAGCGCTGCAGGAAGGGAGAGATAGAGGAGCGGAGGGGGGCGGTGGTCCGCTGTCACTGAAGCCGGCCCACTGAGCCACCGGCTCACCGGGAAACTCCCTGTAGTCCCAATGGCCAGTCCATCCCTGCCCGTGGGAAGACGTGTTGCATGAACTGAAGTGCGTTTCTGTAAAACTAAGAATGCGCAGCAAAGGTGTGACCCGGGCGTAATAGTCTGCTGCAATGACAGCCGCTTTCTGAGGCAATGACAATTTTCGGCATGGAGACGTCTCGCTCTGTTGCACAAACTGAACGTTGGCCGGGTGCCGACAATGATGAAGAGAGCCCATTATATCGGGGCAAAGGACCATAGCGTGTTCTCTGAAGTACGACGGATCGGAGAGGTGACCGCGCACCGCATACCGCGCTCTCCATTGTTCATTGTGTGGGGGGTGATTATGGCTCACAGAGGCGTGTGAGAACAATACGGACCTTATTAACCCCTCATTTCCTGCTGACACCTCATCAGTAGTCACCTCTAACCCGTAGGCACTACAGATCCTCTCATGGAGACGCAATTGTTGGATGGACAGTCTAGAACTCTGTATTCTGCTGAATGTCCGACAAGAAGGACCTGGAAGAAGTCGGGAATTTGGTAGAACGTAACAAATGACGGTTTTGGATCTTCTGATTGTGATGTCATAGGAGGAAGACCTGGAAGACGTCTGGAATTTGGTAGAACGTAACAAATGATAGTTTTGGATCTTCTGATTGTGATGTCATAGGAGGAAGACCTAGAAGACGTCTGGAATTTGGTAGAACGTGACAAATGATAGTTTTGGATCTTCTGATTGTGATGTCATAGGAGGAAGACCTGGAAGACGTCGGGAATTTGGTAGAACGTAACAAGTTTTGGATCTTCTGATTGTGATGTCATAGGAGGAAGACCTGGAAGAAGTCTGGAATTTGGTAGAACGTAACAAATGACGGTTTTGGATCCACTGATTGTGATGTCATAGGAGGAAGACCTGGAAGAAGTCTGGAATTTGGTAGAACGTAACAAATGACGGTTTTGGATCTTCTGATTGTGATGTCATAGGAGGAAGACCTAGAAGAAGTCGGGAATTTGGTAGAACGTAACAAATGATAGTTTTGGATCTTCTGATTGTGATGTCCTAGGAGGAAGACCTAGAAGAAGTCTGTAATTTTGTAGAACGTAACAAGTTTTGGATCTTCTGATTGTGATGTCATAGTAGGAAGACCTAGAAGAAGTCGGGAATTTGGTAGAACGTAACAAATGATAGTTTTGGATCTTCTGATTGTGATGTCATAGGAGGAAGACCTGGAAGAAGTCGGGAATTTGGTAGAACGTAACAAATGATAGTTTTGGATCCGCTGATTGTGATGTCATAGGAGGAAGACCTAGAAGAAGTCTGGAATTTGGTAGAATGTAACAAATGATAGTTTTGGGTCTTCTGATTGTGATGTCATAGGAGGAAGACCTGGAAGAAGTCTGGAATTTGGTACAACGTAACAAATGACGGTTTTGGATCCGCTGATTGTGATGTCATAGGAGGAAGACCTAGAAGAAGTCTGGAATTTGGTAGAACGTAACAAATGGCGGTTTTGGATCCGCTGATTGTGATGTCATAGGAGGAAGACCTGGAAGACGTCAGGAATTTGGTAGAACGTAACAAATCCGTCGTACTTCAGAGAACACGCTATGGTCCTTTGCCCCGATATAATGGGCTCTCTTCATCATTGTCGGCACCCGGCCAACGTTCAGTTTGTGCAACAGAGCGAGACGTCTCCATGCCGAAAATTGTCATCGCCTCAGAAAGCGGCTGTCGTTGCAGCAGACTATTACGCCCGGGTCACACCTTTGCTGCGCATTCTTAGTTTTACAGAAACGCACTTCAGTCCATGCAACACGTCTTCCCACGGGCAGGGATGGACTGGCCGGTGGGACTACAGGGAGCTTCCCGGTGAGCCGGTGGCTCAGTGGGCCGGCTTCAGTGACAGCGGACCGCCGCCCCCCTCCGCTCCATTATCTCTCCCTTCCTGCAGCGCTCACCTCCTCTCCCTCCCCGTAGCACTCACCTGTGGGGAACAAAGAAGCAGGGGATGACAGAGGAGCATGGGGGGACGACAGAGGAGCATGGGGGGACGACAGAGGAGCATGGGGGGACGACAGAAGAGCATGGGGGAACGCCAGAGGAGCATGGGGGGACACCAGAGGAGCATGGGGGGACGACAAAGGAGCATGGGGGGACGACAGAGGAGCATGGGGGGACGACAGAGGAGCATGGGGGGATGACAGAGGAGCATGGGGGGACGCCAGAGGAGCATGGGGGGACGACAGAGGAGCATGGGGGGACGACAGAGGAGCATGGGGGGACGCCAGAGGAGCATGGGGGGACGACAGAGGAGCATGGGGTGACGCCAGAGGAGCATGGGGGGATGACAGAGGAGCATGGGGGGACGACAGAGGAGCATGGGGGGACGCCAGAGGAGCAGAGGAGCATGGAGGGACGACAGAGGAGCATGGGGGGACGCCAGAGGAGCATGGGGGGACGACAGAGGAGCATGGGGGGACGACAGGGGATTGTGATGTCATAGGAGGAAGACCTGGAAGACGTCTGGAATTTGGTAGAACGTTACAAATGACGGTTTTGGATCCGCTGATTGTGATGTCATAGGAGGAAGACCTAGAAGAAGTCTGGAATTTGGTAGAACGTAACAAATGATAGTTTTGGATCTTCTGATTGTGATGTCATAGGAGGAAGACCTGGAAGACGTCTGGAATTTGGTAGAACGTAACAAATGATGGTTTTGGATCTTCTGATTGTGATGTCATAGGAGGAAGACCTGGAAGAAGTCTGGAATTTGGTAGAACGTAACAAATGATAGTTTTAGATCTTCTGATTGTGATGTCATAGGAGGAAGACCTGGAAGAAGAGACAAATGTGACATCTGAATACAAAGAGGGCGAGTTATTGTCTCCGTCCAGACATGGGAGAGTTCCATCATTCTGAGGAATATCATCCCATGGCGAAGGTAACCCAGATCTTCACCGCTTCTTATCACTGCCCCTTAATTCCCCATCACCTTCCATCACTTTCCCAACCATGGGAACGACACATATTTCCTGTTCCCTGCAGGGAGGGGGCTGGACTCCAGCAGGGGAGCGGTGATTGAGGGAGATGACTCCTGTCCTGCTGTGATTGGTGGAAGGTCGGTCCCCATCAGGTATATAAGTGTCTCCTCACCTTCAGGAGATACAGAACTTCTCTCATATCCATCAGGTAAGTGTTATGGAGGGGGGAGGGGGTGTCAGTCCTGTATGGGGGTCCTGAATCTTCATATCACTGGGATAATGATGAGTTACTGATGTATTGTCTCCATTTATAATGTTGGTGTCATATAATTCCTGAATAATAATAATAATAATAATACACCATGTATAGAGCTCAGGGGGGATTTACTAAAGGAGTGGATTATGGTCACTCTTCCAATCACCCCCATTACTATCTATATAGGAGGGTCTATTCAGGGCCGGTGCTAGACTATTTTGCGCCCCAGGCGAGAGCAGCTACTTGCGCCCCCCCCCCCAAAAAAAAATTAAAATAAAATTTATATACGCTAAAATATAATTTCTATACCTCTATAAGGTACAAAACAGTCTAGCACCGGCCCTGTCTATACCCCCCTGTGATGTTTGTTGACCCTCATTGAACTGCCGTACACAGCGAGCATAGTTGCCAACAATTCATTTTTTTAGAGAGAGAGAACTGGGCGACAGCAGAGGGATGGGTGACAGCATGGCTGAGGACTGGGTGACAGCAGGGCAGAGGACTGGGTGACAGCAGAGGACTGGGTGACAGCAGGCAGAGGACTGGGTGACAGTAAGGCGGAGGACTGGGTGACAGCATGGCAGAGGACTGGGTGACAGCAGAGGACTGGGTGACAGCATGGCGGAGGACTGGGTGACAGCATGGCAGAGGACTGGGTGACAGCAGAGGACTGGGTGACAGCAGGGCTGAGGACTGGGTGACAGCAGAGGGATGGGTGACAGCATGGCTGAGGACTGGGTGACAGCAGGGCTAAGGAATGGGTGACAGCAGGGCAGAGGACTGGGTGACAGCAGGGCAGAGGACTGGGTGACAGCAGGGCAGAGGACTGGGTTACAGCAGGGCAGAGGAGAGGACTGGGTGACAGCATGGCAGAAGACTGGGTGACAGCAGGGCAGAGGACTGGGTGACAGCATGGCAGAAGACTGGGTGACAGCAGGGCAGAGGACTGGGTGACAGCAGGGCAGAGGACTGGTTGACAGAAGGGCTGAGGACTGGTTGACAGAAGGGCAGAGGACTGGGTGACAGCAGGGCAGAAGACTGGGTGACAGCAGGGCAGAGGAGAGGACTGGGTGACAGCAGGGCTGAGGACTGGGTGACAGCAGGGCTGAGGACTGGGTGACAGCAGGGCTGAGGACTTGGTGACAGCAGGGCTGAGGACTGGGTGACAGCAGGGCTGAGGAGAGGACTGGGTGACAGCATGGCTGAGGACTGGGTGACAGCATGGCAGAGGACTGGGTGACAGCATGGCTGAGGACTGGGTGACAGCAGGGCAGAGGACTGGGTGACAGCAGGGCTGAGGACTGGGTGAGCGCAGGGCTGAGGACTGGGTGACAGTAGGGCTGAGGACTGGGTGACAGCAGGGCTGAGGACTTGGTGACAGCAGGGCTGAGGACTGGGTGACAGCAGGGCTGAGGACTGGGTGACAGCAGGGCAGAGGAGAGGACTGGGTGACAGCAGGGCAGAGGACTGGGTGACAGCAGGGCAGAGGACTGGGTGACAGCAGGGCTGAGGACTGGGTGACAGCAGGGCTGAGGACTGGGTGACAGCAGGGCTGAGGAGAGGACTGGGTGACAGCAGGGCAGAGGACTGGGTGACAGCAGAGGACTGGGTGACAGCATGGCTGAGGACTGGGTGACAGCAGGGCAGAGGACTGGGTGACAGCAGGGCTGAGGACTGGGTGACAGCAGGGCTGAGGACTGGGTGACAGCAGGGCAGAGGAGAGGACTGGGTGACAGTATGGCGGAGGACTGGGTGACAGCATGGCAGAGGACTGGGTGACAGCAGGGCTGAGGACTGGGTGACAGCAGGGCAGAGGACTGGGTAAAAGCAGGCAGAGGACTGGGTGACAGTAGGGCAGAGGACTGGGTGACAGCAGGGCTGAGGACTGGGTAACAGCAGGCAGAGGACTGGGTGACAGTAGGGCAGAGGACTGGGTGACAGCAGGGCTGAGGACTGGGTGACAGCATGGCTGAGGACTGGGTGACAGCAGGGCTGAGGTCTGGGTGACAGCAGGGCAGAGGACTGGGTAACAGCAGGCAGAGGACTGGGTGACAGCAGGGCTGAGGACTGGGTGACAGCATGGCTGAGGACTGGGTGACAGCAGGGCTGAGGACTGGGTGACAGCAGGGCAGAGGACTGGGTGACAGCAGGGCAGAGGACTGGGTGACAGCAGGGCAGAGGACTGGGTGACAGCAGAGGACTGGGTGACAGCAGGGCTGAGGACTGGGTGACAGCAGGGCTGAGGACTGGGTGACAGCAGGGCAGAGGACTGGGTGACAGTATGGCGGAGGACTGGGTGACAGCAGAGGACTGGGTGACAGCAGGGCAGAGGACTGGGTAAAAGCAGGCAGAGGACTGGGTGACAGTAGGGCAGAGGACTGGGTGACAGCAGGGCTGAGGACTGGGTAACAGCAGGCAGAGGACTGGGTGACAGTAGGGCAGAGGACTGGGTGACAGCAGGGCTGAGGACTGGGTGACAGCATGGCTGAGGACTGGGTGACAGCAGGGCTGAGGACTGGGTGACAGCAGGGCAGAGGACTGGGTGACAGCAGGGCAGAGGACTGGGTGACAGCAGAGGACTGGGTGACAGCAGGGCTGAGGACTGGGTGACAGCAGGGCTGAGGACTGGGTGACAGCAGGGCAGAGGACTGGGTGACAGTAGGGCAGAGGACTGGGTGACAGCAGGGCTGAGGACTGGGTGACAGCATGGATGAGGACTGGGTGACAGCAGGGCTGAGGACTTGGTGACAGCAGGGCTGAGGACTGGGTGACAGCAGGGCTGAGGACTGGGTGACAGCAGGGCAGAGGACTGGGTGACAGCAGGGCAGAGGAGAGGACTGGGTGACAACAGGGCAGAGGACTGGGTGACAGCAGGGCAGAGGGCTGGTTGACAGAAGGGCAGAGGACTGGGTGACAGCAGGGCAGAGGACTGGGTGACAGCAGGGCAGAGGACTGGGTGACAGCAGGACAGAGGAGAGGACTGGGTGACAGCAGGGCAGAGGAGAGGACTGGGTGACAACAGGGCAGAGGACTGGGTGACAGCAGGGCAGAGGACTGGGTGACAGCAGGGCAGAGGACTGGGTGACAACAGGGCAGAGGACTGGGTGACAGCAGGGCAGAGGACTGGGTGACAGCAGGGCTGAGGACTGGGTGACAGCAGGGCTGAGGACTCGGTGACAGCAGGGCTGAGGACTGGTTGACAGAAGGGCAGAGGACTGGGTGACAGCAGGGCAGAAGACTGGGTGACAGCAGGGCAGAGGAGAGGACTTGGTGACAGCATGGCTGAGGACTGGGTGACAGCAGGGCTAAGGAATGGGTGACAGCAGGGCAGAGGACTGGGTGACAGCAGGGCATAGGACTGGGTGACAGCAGGGCTGAGGACTGGGTGACAGCAGGGCTAAGGACTGGGTGACAGCAGGGCAGAGGACTGGGTGACAGCAGGGCAGAGGACTTGGTGACAGCAGGGCATAGGGCTGGGTGACAGCAGGGCTGAGGACTGGGTGACAGCAGAGGACTGGGTGACAGCAGGGCTGAGGACTGGGTAACAGCAGGGCAGAGGACTGGGTGACAGCAGAGCTGAGGACTGGGTGACAGCAGGGCTGAGGACTGGGTGACAGCAGGGCTGAGGACTGGGTGACAGTAGGGCTGAGGAATGGGTGACAGCAGGGCTGAGGACTTGGTGACAGCAGGGCTGAGGACTGGGTGACAGTAGGGCTGAGGAATGGGTGACAGCAGGGCTGAGGACTTGGTGACAGCAGGGCTGAGGACTGGGTGACAGCAGGGCTGAGGACTGGGTGACAGCAGGGCAGAGGAGAGGACTGGGTGACAGCATGGCTGAGGACTGGGTGACAGCAGGGCAGAGGACTGGGAGAGAGCAGGGCAGAGGACTGGGTGACAGCAGGGCAGAGGGCTGGTTGACAGAAGGGCAGAGGACTGGGTGACAGCAGGGCAGAGGACTGGGTGACAGCAGGGCAGAGGGCTGGTTGACAGAAGGGCAGAGGACTGGGTGACAGCAGGGCAGAGGACTGGGTGACAGCAGGGCAGAGGACTGGGTGACAGCAGGACAGAGGACTGGGTGACAGCAGGGCAGAGGAGAGGACTGGGTGACAGCAGGGCAGAGGAGAGGACTGGGTGACAGCATGGCTGAGGACTGGGTGACGGCAGGGCAGAGGACTGGGTGACGGCAGGGCTAAGGAATGGGTGACGGCAGGGCTAAGGAATGGGTGACAGCAGGGCAGAGGACTGGGTGACAGCAGGGCAGAGGACTGGGTGACAGCAGGGCAGAGGACTGGGTGACAGCAGGGCTGAGGACTGGGTAACAGCATAGCAGATGAATGGGTGACACAGCAGACATTCCCTCTCCTCCGGAACTCCAGTACACACTCCTGAAGACACACCGCACAGGTACAGCAGCTCCAGAGGTTACACCCAGCGGGGATGAGTAGGTGACAGGCCCTGGCTGCGCCCTAGGCGGCAGTGCGCTCTAGGCAGCTGCCTAATCCGCCTAGTGGTAGCACCGGCCCTGGGTCTATGGGACGTCACACCAGAAGTAAATTCCTCTTTTATAATCTTCCCAAATATATCCCGATGGTACAAAACTCCAATTTATAAAGTTGCTCCGGACTCATCCCGGTTTCTTCATCTTAAAGTTGGTGAAATGGATTATTATGGAGGAAGCCGGAGGAGGAACATTTCACCATCACTGATACTTCAGGTTCCTGGGGAAACTTCTCCATGTTGGGGAAACTTCTCCATGTTGGGGACGGAGCTGGGAAATGTATCAATAAGGAAAAGTGAAATGATTTTGTCCCCCGGTGTAGACCGATGTTGGGTTCTCCCGGTGTAGACGGATGTTGGGTTCTCTTGGTGTAGATGGATGTTGTGTTCTCCCGGTGTAGACGGATGTTGGGCTCTCCCGGTGTAGAGGGATGTTGGGTTCTCTCGGTGTAGATGGATGTTGGGTTCTCCCGGTGTAGACGGATGTTGGGTTCTCCCGGTGTAGACGGATGTTAGAATCTCCCGGTGTAGACGGATGTTGGGCTCTCACGGATGTTGGGGTTCTCCCGGTGTAGACGAATTTTGGGTACTTCCGGTGTAGACGGATGTTGGGTTCTCCCGGTGTAGACGGATGTTGGGTTCTCCCGGTGTAGACGGATGTTGGGTTCTCCCGGTGTAGACGGATGTTGGGTTCTCCCGGTGTACATGGATGTTGGGTTCTCCCGGTGTAGACGGATGTTGGGTTCTCCCGGTGTAGACGGATGTTGGGTACTCCCGGTGTAGACGGATGTTGGGTTCTCCCGGTGTAGACGGATGTTGGGTTCTCCCGGTGTAGACGGATGTTGGGTTCTCTCGGTGTAGACGGATGTTGGGTTCTCTCGGGGTAGACGGATGTTGGGTTCTCCCGGTGTAGACGGATGTTGGGTACTCCCGGTGTAGACGGATGTTGGGTTCTCCGGGTTCTCCCGGTGTAGACGGATGTTGGGTTCTCTCGGGGTAGACGGATGTTGGGTTTTCCCGGTGTAGAGGGATGTTGGGTTCTCTCGGTGTAGACGGATGTTGGGTTCTCCCAGTGTAGACGGATGTTGGGTTCTCCCGGTGTAGACGGATGTTGGATTCTCCATGTAGACGGATGTTGGGTTCTCCCGGTGTAGACGGATGTTGGGTTCTCCCGGTGTAGACGGATGTTGGGTTCTCTCGGTGTAGACGGATGTTGGGTTCTCCTGGTGTAGACGGATGTTGGGTTCTCCAGGTTCTCCTGGTGTAGACGGATGTGGGGTTCTCCCGGTGTAGAGGGATATTGGGTTCTCCCGGTGTAGACGGATGTCGGGTTCTCAGGGAGTAGAGGGATGTTGGGTTCTCCCGGTGTAGACGGATGTCGGGTTCTCCCGGGGTAGAGGGATGTTGGGTTCTCCCAGTGTAGATGGATGTTGGGTTCTCGCGGTGTAGACGGATGTTGGGTTCTCTCGGGGTAGAGGGATGTTGGGTTCTCTCAGTGTAGATGGATGTTGGGTTCTCGCGGTGTAGACGGATGTTGGGTTCCCCCGGTGTAGACAGATGTTGGGTTCTCTCGGTGTAGATGGATGTTGGGTTCTCCCGGTGTAGACGGATGTCGGGTTCCCCCGGTGTAGACAGATGTTGGGTTCTCTCGGTGTAGACAGATGTTGGGTTCTCTCGGTGTAGACGGATGAAGGGTTCTCCCGAAGTAGACAGATGTTGGGTTCTCTAGGTGTAGACGGATGTTAGGTTCTCCCGGTGTAGACGGATGTTGGGTTCTCCCGGTGTAGACGGATGTTGGGTTCCCCCGGTGTAGACAGATGTGGGGTTCTCTCGGTGTAGATGGATGTTGGGTTCTCCCGGTGTAGATGGATGTTGGGTTCTCCCGGTGTAGACGGATGTGGGGTTCTCTCAGTGTGGAGGGATGTTGGGTTCTCCCGGTGTAGACGGATGTGGGGTTCTCTCGGTGTAGACGGATGTCGGGGTCCCCCGGTGTAGACGGATGTTGGGGTTCTCCTGGTGTAGACGGATGTTGGGTTCTCTGGGTTCTCTCGGTGTAGACGGATGTCGGGTTCCCCCGGTGTAGACGGATGTCGGGTTCTCCCGGTGTAGACGGATGTTGGGTTCTCCCGGTGTAGACGGATGTCGGGTTCCCCCGGTGTAGACGGATGTGGGGTTCTCTCGGTGTAGACGGATGTGGGGTTCTCTCGGTGTAGACGGATGTTGGGTTCCCCCCGGTGTAGACAGATGTTGGGTTCTCTCGGTGTAGACGGATGTCGGGTTCTCCCGGTGTAGACGGATGTGGGGTTCTCTCGGTGTAGACGGATGTCGGGTTCTCCCGGTGTAGACGGATGTCGGGTTCCCCCGGTGTAGACAGATGTCGGGGTTCCTTGTGATGTTCTCTGTCCTTCATGTCATATTTGGGGTCTCAGTTTCCCACCATATTTGTATAGAGAATGGTTATTTATGGTGAGATATCATCCCGTTCTCCACACATTCTCCGTCCCTCTCAGGTCTTCCTGGACTCTGAAGATGAAGCTCCTCCTTTGTTTCTGTCTCCTGTCTGCGGGTAGGTCACACTCTGCTCTTCATAATCAGAAGACATTTGTTAATCTACTTTGTATCTTCTTGCTGTGTAATTCTCAATCAATTTACATCACCAAAAAGTTCTCACGGGGCTTTGTTAGGGAAAACCTGGCTTCTATCAAATACTGGGGGGAGGGGGGGTGGGGCCCACAAGGTACTTGGAACCCAACAAATGATTAAATAAATTCTTCAATAAATTGGAATTTCCAATGAGAATGAAGTTCTCTTACAAGGCTGAGTGTGAGAAAGGACTTGTGAGGTTCCTTGTTCTGTAGGTTCCAATAATTGGGAACCTCCATTAGTTGGACAGATGAATGGAGGGCTGGCAGGTTGGATTGGTGTAAGGGGGGATTGATGGGCAGGCGGGTGACACTTCCTCCATGCCCCCCCAGTTGCTCTACACTGGGCACTTTGGTTAGGGTCCCCGCCTTACCCATGAGGTACTTTTACTTGGACAGACAACCGGGGCTGTAGATCATTTTTTGTTGGGGGGGGGGGGTTCAGCAGCAGGTACAAAGTAAAAGTATTTTTAAATAAAATAAATTGCACCAAAATTATAAAGACTGGAAAAGGAAAAACGATATGTGTTGCCCCTAGAAAATAATCACACCCTGAATTCTATTTTATCAGGTCCTTTAGAAAACCTAACCAGTTTTTTTCCTTCTTCCAATTTTTATGAACGCTGCCCAGTAAGGTTGGCTGTTGTCCAGTCTCAAGCCTCGTACACACAGCCAGTTTTCTCGGCAAGAAAACTGCTGGCAGAGCTTTTTACAGAGAAAACAGTGCGTGTGTACGAGGCTTTGAGGTTTCTCGTCGAGAAAACTGCCGGGAATCTCAATGAGAAAAATAGAAAACCTGCTCCCTATTTTCTCGTCGGCCTGTTTCCCCACGAGAAAACTGTGTGTGTGTGTGTGTGTGTGTGTGTATGCGGCTACCGGGAAAAGATTAAACAAATGTCTCAGTTAGTTGGTGAAGAAATAAGAGCAGTTCAGATTTCAGATGGGAGGTGATGACTTTGCTAGTATGTTGGGGCCCATGAATGATGTTGGGGCCCATGAATGATGTTGGGGCCCATGAATGATGTTGGGGCCCATGAATGACGGTGACTCGTCACAGATCTGCAGTATCCAGTAAGTAAACAGCTGAGACAGTTCTAGTGACGGTCCCTATAGGTATGATGTCTGCATGCCGTGTCTCTAGATAGTGAAGTGACAGAATGGAAGAGGGTGGGCATCCGCCCGGCTCATCAATCGAGGCCTCTGCAGGAACAGCACAGTCCTTCCAGACATATGGCAGCAGGGAGTGCTGTTGTCTGGCCTCAGTGACAGATCAGTGTAGCACTTGTGGAGCGTCTCTCTGGCTGAAGGAAAGCCTCGAACACCCGACTCTCATAGACAGTGCCCAGCAATGTGAACCCTCCTTCTGAAGTTGGACTGTGACTGGCTAGGCTGCACTGGTGTGTGGCGCCCCTGAAGTGCAGAACAGCAGCTCTTATGCTCTGTGTGATATTCCCGGGGCCAAGAGAGCGAGTCATCTTATTTCTGTCAGATATATAGTCTCTCCCATAGATCCATTATGCGGTTCAGCCACTTGGGAGGTGTAATTCAAGGAGTGGTGTGGTAAGCTTTTGTCTAATTACATCAGGACTACATGTCCCAAGATTCTCTGCTTTATCCAGGACAGGCATTCTCCATTCCTCTGACATGAAATTACGTAGACTCCGGTAACACAGACTGTAACGGTATCGGTATGATATCCCCGTCAAACAGTCCCTTCTTCCCATAAAAGAAATCACAGAAGCATCCATACATGAGCCAAGGCTTAATGCTGGTATAACACAGAGTTTTAATCGTAAGAAACCAGAGCTTATATGTGGTTACAACTGTTACAATGACAAATCTCCGCCCCCCCTTACACATTGGGGGGTCTTCAATACAGCTCCTTTGAAATAAAGATATTTCTTTGAACTAGTCAGTATCTAGCCGGTTCGGCAACGCATATAGAGAGATAATTATCACAAGGAAGCAATCAGCATAATTAACATGAGCCACTTATCTAATCACAGTAACCAGTAAACACAGGGCTAGAACAATTAACATTTGAAACAGGGCTAGCTGCAGAAGAGTAAATACAATTAACAGCCTTAAACAAGCAGGGAGGATTAAACTGAAGCATATAGGTAAAAAGTCCATCACAATGGCCCCCCTTCTTCTCCCTGCTCCGGCAAACCCGGTTGGACCTTCCCTGGTCCAGTAGGGTTGACGGGTTCAGAGCTTTTAGTCCGAGGTTAACTCCGTTTGGCATGACTGACCTCCCTTGGCAACTGCTTCAGACTCAGGTATGCCACCGGGTCGTCAGATCACACGCCAGTCAGTCCCCAAGTCTTTGTGCGATCTGCAAAGTCACCAGAAGTCAGTGTGAAGACGGCGAATGGGTCTGTGCGCCGCCATCTAGGTGTCCCGCTATGGGGGGGCAGGTTATGGCTCTGAAGTGACAGTCACAGGAGATTCATAAAAAGAAAAAGTTATATTTGTTGAAATGCTGTAGCACTGGTGCTCAGAGTCCGGGGGGGGGGGACTCAGAGCCCCATAAGGTCAGCCACCCCCTGCTCCCTCCGCAGCCGCCGGTTCTCCTCTTTGAGCTTCTCCAGCTCCATCTCCAGTTCATGGAGCCTGGGGGGGTCAGCCCGCTGTGACCTCAGGTGGTTGTTCTCCTCCTCCATGCGGCTTATGCACTCCTCCAGCTCTATGTACTCACGGATCAGATCCTGCTTGCTCATGTCCTGCAGGCTCTCCACGTGGTCCTTCATCATCAGGAACTGGGTGGTGGTGTAAGGGGCCACCGGTGGGCCCTTGGCGAACATCTCGGCCCGCATCTGGGGCGCCCGCTGCGATTCCATCTCCTCCAGTCGCTTCTTCTCCTCCCAGGTCCGCTGGTTATATGACTTCCAGGACCTCTTCTTCTTGGAGGGTAGCTGGCGGTGCCTCTTTCTGCCCAGCTCCCTCCAAGGCCCCTCCGGCTCATGGCTGTCGCCCATGACCAGCTGACAATGGTGTTCCCTGTTGTCCGTAATAACAGATTGTACCATGAGGGCTTCGTAAGGGGTGCCCAATGGTTCTTCCTGACCCAGCTCCTGGGGATCCCAAGCCGAGTCTACACAATGGGCTGCAGCTGGTGGGCGGTACCCAGGTTGAGACCAATTTGACCTGGTGTTGTCATTCATGGGGCAATTCTGCTTGAAGTGACCCAACTGTTTGCACCGGAAGCAGCGTTGTTCGTTGTCCTCCTGGCGTGGGTAGCGAGGGCTAGATGTCATCGGTCTGTTAGGAGGTTGGTATCTAGCGGCTGGTGGGTGTGAGGGCGCCGTTGGTTGTGGAGGTTGTACCCGTGGTGTGACCTGGTTTGTCTTACGAGTATCCGCATATTCATCCGCCAACTTAGCGGCCTCTGGTAGAGTCATGGGCCTGCGATCTCTCACCCAATCTTTGACGTCCGTCTGGATGTGATTGTAAAATTGCTCCAGGAGCATTAGTTGCAAAATGTCCTCTGCGGTGGTGGCCTGGCTGCTGTTAACCCAGTTAGAGGCCGACAGGGACAACTGGCATGCCCATTCTGCGTAAGAGTCTTTCGTGGTTTTGCGTGAGTCCCTGAACTTCTGTCGGTGGGACTCTGGGGTTACTGCATAACGAGCCAGGAGCACTTCTTTAACCCGGGCGTAGCTATGGATATCCTGATCTGGCACGGTCCGGAAAGCATCAGAAGCTTTGCCTGACAGTTTGCCTGACAATATTGCAACCCACTCTCTTCTCGCTATTCGGTGCAGGTTACATTGTCGCTCAAAATCCGCCAGGTAGTTATCAATTTCACAGTCCTTTTCATCAAAAGCTTTAAAATCGCTAAACGGAATCTTCCTTGTGTCTGCTGTGCTGTACTCACTGTTCGGAGAAGGTGCGGCTGCTTGTTGGACTGCTGCCAGTTTTAACTGTAGTTCTGCGTTTACTAACATGTCCATCACTTTCAGCACCACATCCGGCGTTGGGCTCGGGCCGAACCACGCTAGCTTCTCTCTCATTAGCTTGTTGGCTGGTGATTCCTCTTCCTGAATCACTGGTGTCTCCATCTCTTGTACCGCTGGCGTTGCTGCAATCACGTTCTCCTGGTCTCGCTCCATTAATTCTGCTATGATGACCCGCTTGGTTTTGTTGCTAGCAATCCTTCCACGAACTTCCAGTAGTTCTTTCAGTGTATTTCTGTAGAATTTGCTGTATTTTACAAGGCTATCTAATAAGATCCAAACTAATAATCTCAAGAGATATTCACAGGTTCCTTCTATCTACTGCATAAATGAATTCATTGATCTACGCCTATTAAGACACACACATACGCACTGCTGCTGGTAAATGAACATCTGTGTTTATTCCCAAGGAAATAGGGATAGTCCGATATCACACATTAAAACATCATAATATACATACATATACAAGAGAAATTCATATATACTTATCACATCTGTAAGACCAGCTGGTTAGCAGAGAGCTTAAAGCTCCCATGGCCGGTATCAAGAGGAGAGAGAAAGCGGGAGAAGGCCTTGGCATGGCCACATGTCTTAGACCTAAGATGGCCACCAGGTTTCCATGAAGCTTTTGGCCAGCCAAGATCTTCACTCACCTCACATCCAAGAGAATAGACAGCTCTGCCATCCAGCCCCACTCACTCAATACTCATTCAAAACCCCACCCATATGTGCCTATCCAATCAGCTGCACTTCCAAAACATCCTCTCCTCTAGGGGGGGGAGGTATTGCAGTTGATTATCACAAAACTCTTTGAAGCCTGTAGCACAGCAGTGCAAACTGCAGGGGGCCCACTTCCTCTGTAGCTTCACTTAAACCATGGGATCAAGTGTCATTCCATTGTAAACCCAGATCTCTTTAGCCCAGATTATTTTGACTGTACTCCAACATATGCCGCTTTGCGCCTGAAAGGCGCATATTACCCTTCTTCAGCCACGGCTCCCATTGAACAGTCCATGTGGTCCAAACAGTCCTCAACTGTTTCAATGTGTAGCGTTCTTCAAAATGCGCCTCAGACACAGCTCCTATGGCACAGTCCATAACTAACTTCAACATGTGATTCCGAACCAGTACCTCTGGAACAGTCTTTCATTCTTTAACATGTGAAACAGCTCCTATGGAACAGTCCATAAATGTCTTAACGCAGGTGGCTTCCAAACCTGTTTTTCCGGACCAGTACCTATGGAACAGCACTTAATGGTTTTACCTTATTGCGCCTCTAAACATAGGCTTCCGAACCAGCTCCCATGGAACAGTCCATAACAGTTCTAACGAGCTGTGCTTCTCAACACATGCCGCTTTGCTACTGGGTGACACACCGACATCATTCTTCCGTGACAGCTTCCCTGTCACCATTCTGTATCTTCTTCTTTCTGCCATCTTCAGGACGGCGTGCAGTACGGGCAAGGGGTGTCCATTCACTCATCATTCACCAGCACACACTCAGAGCAGCATCTTAACCCGCTTTCAGATACAGAGTCTCAAGGAGGGCCTTTTCTTGCCCATCTTACTAGCCTAAAATACACAGTTATCACACTACACCATGATATAAATAAACCCATTACCATAATATCTACATATATGCATGTGACCCATCAAATTACATATCCCGTTCCCAACCTTCCATAGATACGGGTCGGGAGTATGCAGGCTTGCTCACAGTGGTTTTACCTACCGCAACTTGGCCTGTCTGCGGTACCTCAGGAATCTAACTTGGCAGCAAAGTCCCTAATTTGTACAAAGAAACCCCACCGCCAATTCGTCCCTCAACTTGCATAGATAAGCAGGAGAGCTTTCTATAAGTTTTGAGTCTAACAACACATATAAATCTCAAACAATGACACCAAAACCCACACAATTCTATCCCTGTGACTGGATTCCAGTGACCATGCCCAGGGTATCCTGCACCTCTACATACCGTTAGGTTCCAGAAATACCTTTGTTACATGACTGACGTTACCTTGGTATCCTTTAAGACAAGGACGAACTTGTCTACGTCATAAATAATACCCAGGTGCTTCCTTCCCAGCAATGATCTCTCCATCCCGAACACAGAGTACTGTGTATCGACCTGGTATGCAGAGGACATCGTGGTCATGCTTTCGACAGAGGGAAATATAGACCTGCCCCCCCGCTTCTGCACTCTCTGACCACATGTGGGTCATTTAGCCACACATGCAACAAGATAGAATCCCCAGTCAGTAAGCCCATTGATGCCACACAATATACAGACCGAGTCTGCACTTCTGTACATGGCTCATACAGCACACCCTTTCACAATCCGAACCAGTACAGCCCATCCAGGCATTCGATTACCACTTTGGATTACTGTAAGAGACATGTTTTGCAAAGTCTTACTGAGCGGTGATGCTAACTCATCAGGCCACTGCCCCTCATAGAGAGACTGTACAATCAGCTTGATGGTGGTCGATAACTCCGCCTGCCGCTGCGTGCACGCCAGAGCCACTGACATATCTATCCTATACCATCTCACACTGTCTATCAACCTCTCACCCTGGTTGACAAAATCTTGAGCCACTTTACACTGGGTCCCATTCCCCCCCAATATAGTGCTGAATACATCCCTCCTCCTCTTCTGGTTACTCCTCAGAGATAAGCGCCCTGAACCTCACTCTGTGTCCGCACATCTCTGAGAGCAAGCGACAAATATATTGCATATGATTCAGAGTATATTCAGCACATATAGGGTACTAGGATTCTATCAACCACTGTGAGATGCTGAAGCACCATGTGATGACGGCATACTGTACCCTGGTAGCCAGAGTTTATTGCTGTCACTGGCATTACCCATGCAGGGTTTCAACCTCTCAGGTAAGACATCAATTAGGTGTATCTCCCACATGTCCAGTAACCGAGAGCTTCTCTATAGGATTACTAAGATTGAGACACCGTCCCTACGAGGACGCTTTCACCCCATTAATGTATCACCTGGCACCCTCTAGTCTGGCCCACAGATATTGTATTATGCATAAGTGCCAGCCTCCTAGGTACCTGCACCATATTCAGTTATGTCAATACATCTAAACAACAAACAAAAACATTTCCTTTCCTAATAAACAAAAAACATATTTTGCAACTCTTGTTCTGAAGGATTGGATACGTTATTACTCCTTCCCCAACCTCCAACCCACTGCATTTGTATTCAAGTCCGTTTGCATTCATACATGACAGGAGACACTTTGGCAAAACGTTTCACGCGTCTCGTTGTTGGGCAAAGTCTTTCAGATTCAGTATTAGTGCAAAAATTGTCCTTAAGAAAAAGAAACCTTATATTTCAAGTATTAATCTGAATCTTTTCTCTCCTGAACGTTTATCAGAACAAATTTTCGGTGTGGTATGGCACAGACGAACTGCCAACCAGATGAACATTCTTCATCTCTGTTCCAGAATCCTCTCCAATTTCACTCCACCAAGATTCTGGAATTAAAGAACAAGGGCAGAATCAAATTCTTATCGCATAATATCTCATAACACAGTAATTTAGTGTTCCTGACTTCTGAATACATTATCAAAACAACCATGACTCCTCTCGGATGACCCCTTCTAAAATGGATCCCCATGGTACAAGCAAAAATCTAAAATAATAAAAAACTGAATGTGAACGTTGCTTCTCAAAAATTCAAAATTGTAAGCATTTAAAAAAGACAATGCATTATCTGTACTTTAAGATCTATGCACTACTCCCCCTTTCAGGTGGATAAATCACAAAATATTGGAATTCTTTCCACCTGAATGAAACAAAAAATAAAATAGATGAAACACTAGTAATAAACAAATGAAGAGAGAAAAAATAAATTGAGAGAATTTTTTTTTTTTTTTTTTTTTTTTTTAAATGAAAAATTAATAAAAAAAAAATTATATAAAAAAAAAATAAAAAAAAAAATGAAAAATATGAAAATTAATAATGATAAAAAAAATTAATAAAAAAAAAAAAATGAAAAATGAGAACAAAATTAGAAATGAAAATTAATAAAATAATAAAAAAATTACAAAATGTATTAAAAAAATTATGCTACAAATTATGGAAAAGAATTATATATATATATATTTTTTAAAAATCTGGCCATCAACACACAACAATACGGTAAGACAACCACCATCAAACAATGACAAACACTCAACTTTTAACTAAAGATATCCATGGACTTTCCTCCTGAGGAGAGTAAGCGCTCATTTCTATCTGGAAGAGAATTAGTTAATGGGAAAAACAAAAACAAAAACAAACATCTGTACTTCATCACAATCATTTGTAACCTCACTTGTAACTCTATCCTCCATCAATGTCTGACTATCGTTAAAAAAAAAAAAAAAAAAAATTCATTGTTTGCAAACAATTACTAATTAATGAGCTCATGGTACCATGTGATAATCGATTATACATTTACAATAACCCAACCCCTTTTCTGTTAAATTTGCCCACTGTTGTTCTCACTTGTAGGATCTGCAAAAAAAAAACAAACATTAGTATCCAAACCAGTTTAACGTCTTCCCTGGCTTCTAGAAAAAGGAACACAACGACAGTTATTATGCACAATTATCACAACAATCGACTTTTTAAGTCCCTCAAGCCTTTTGCCATTTTGTAATGCAGGGGGGAACAATTGCCATATTTTCCTATACTAAGCAGGCAGTATTGTGAAACTTTGCCATATTGCACAGGAAAAGTGGCAATGCCATCTGCATCCAATTACATACAAGCCAGAACGGTAGATTAGCCCAGGGGGCACCCATTGGAATGTTCATCCAGTCTTGTTGACTGTAATTAGGGCGTTGGCTGTCATTTATTATCTCCTCTTGAGAATTGTGTGCTCTGTCCTGGCTGCTACCTTCCATATCAGACTTTTGAGGTAGGCTGTTCTTACCCTGGGGGGGGGGTTTTATTGCAGATACCTGTATTTCTGGCACTTCCTGCTGCATGCCAGCAATCCCAAGGGCTCCACTCCATTTAGAATGTCTGAGCTCTCTATGCCTTCCTGTACCTCTGCTTTTTAGGGATAAATCTGCCTTTGACCCATATTCCCTATGACTGGACTCCTGACAGTAGTCTCGCAGGATATTAACAAAATTTTGGTAGGATCTAGCATTTCTCAGAGCCATTCTAGCAGGGTAGCTTACATAACATTTATTGGCCATTGAGTATATGAAACTTGCATCATCCTCCAATAAGTCAGGACAGTTGAACACTTTCGTATACAATGCAAGATACTCACTGCAGAATAATATCGGGTCATTTCCTCTCCTAAATTTCATTCGTTGCAAATCACTCATACCATTATCACGACTGTCTACAATACGTCGCAACTCTCTCCTCCGAACTTCTGCATCTGCTAAGTTATCATTAACCTGTGCCGACAACTTGCCTACCACAGGTCCTGGTAGCCATGCTTTCAGAAGAGAGCATGCATCCTCATTATTCAAGTGGAATTTAAGTACTAGAGCCTCAAATTTATTGGACAGGCTCATTGGTGATTCCAGACTGTTAAATTCACCCAGAACCTGGCATAACGTAAGTCTCTCTTGGATTGTAATCACACTGTTATTCTGTTTTGCAGCCATAGGTGCAATATCTGACTGTGTTTCAGAACGGCTCTTTTCCTCAGTGACTGTGCAGATACTGGCCAATTCACATGAGCCCTTGTGCTCGTTGAGCGATACAATATATTGCTCTTTAGTAAGAAGCTGGGAGTTTGCCTTTGCTAATTTCCTTTCTAAAGATATAACCACCTCTTCCATCTCTGACAACTTTATTTGCAATGATTCTAAAAGTTTGCTCTTCATCTGACCGTCCGCTCTCTGCATCTGAAGCTGCTCTTCTAGACCCCTATTTATTGCCGACATGCTATCTGCTTTTGTCTGCAATTTCTCTATCTCATTACTGGATGTTGTTGCAATCTTTCGAAGTTGCTCACTGAATCTCCCTACATCTTCAGTAGCACGTCTACTGTCTGCTTCCGATTTCTCTCCCATTTCCTCCGACAGAACCTTTATTCTAATCAATGCTGCGATTTCATTAGCCAATCTCTCCTTTTCCACTTTCTTTATCTGTTTACCCACTAATCTGGCATTATGTTGCTGACACTGAGATAATAGTGCATTACACTGGCTCTTAAGAGGTTCGTCTGCACATGAATGATAACTCACAGAGGCATGCTTTTTAACATATGTATACACAAGTTCCATTTTGCAACTATACAATCCACCCAATTCTTTTAGTACTAATGTTCTCACACTTAGCCACCTACACCCTGTAGACAAAACTATTTAACACGTACCTTTAATTAAACTGCACTTTCCCCCCCACAAAAAAATGTATTCACCATTACATATGTTTCCTTGGCTCAGATCATTTGCATGTCAAAGACCTGGAAAGGGGGGTCATTCGGGCTGTCAGCAGTTGAGAAAACACACATCACCCACACCCACCATTCAATTAACTTGTGTCAAAGACAGAGAGGGGGGGGGGGGGTTGCTCTTTAAACATGAGAAATGGTGTTCTATAGTTCAAACTTTAACACAACAGCGCATTGGGCATGTTAATTCATCTAACACAACATGACAATCCCTGGATCTCACACACTTCCGCACAAACAAACGTACCTCTCACACTGCCCCGAGTAATGAGCCAAACTAAATTCTCTTAGCTATTACAACTCACGAATAAAAAAAAACAAAAAAAAAACAAAAAACACAAACCGCTGTACTAGCCTTTACTATTCTCATTCATTACCACTTTTACGCGATGTCATTCAAAACAATTAAACCCTTTTGCATATACATAGGAAAGACTCATCACACATACCGTCCTATCAGCTGCCTTGTATTTTTGAGCACTTCTGTCCTGTAGGTTCTATGTGGCTTTTAGGGTTACCACAGTCCCATCTGGGGTGCCAATTGTAGAATTTGCTGTATTTTACAAGGCTATCTAATAAGATCCAAACTAATAATCTCAAGAGATATTCACAGGTTCCTTCTATCTACTGCATAAATGAATTCATTGATCTACGCCTATTAAGACACACACATACGCACTGCTGCTGGTAAATGAACATCTGTGTTTATTCCCAAGGAAATAGGGATAGTCCGATATCACACATTAAAACATCATAATATACATACATATACAAGAGAAATTCATATATACTTATCACATCTGTAAGACCAGCTGGTTAGCAGAGAGCTTAAAGCTCCCATGGCCGGTATCAAGAGGAGAGAGAAAGCGGGAGAAGGCCTTGGCATGGCCACATGTCTTAGACCTAAGATGGCCACCAGGTTTCCATGAAGCTTTTGGCCAGCCAAGATCTTCACTCACCTCACATCCAAGAGAATAGACAGCTCTGCCATCCAGCCCCACTCACTCAATACTCATTCAAAACCCCACCCATATGTGCCTATCCAATCAGCTGCACTTCCAAAACATCCTCTCCTCTAGGGGGGGGAGGTATTGCAGTTGATTATCACAAAACTCTTTGAAGCCTGTAGCACAGCAGTGCAAACTGCAGGGGGCCCACTTCCTCTGTAGCTTCACTTAAACCATGGGATCAAGTGTCATTCCATTGTAAACCCAGATCTCTTTAGCCCAGATTATTTTGACTGTACTCCAACAATTTCTTTTAAGCAGGGTGTAGCAGCCTTCCATTCACTGTTCCCAGTGTCTGCTTGGAGTCCTGGTGTAAGGGAGAGTAGACGGGAAGATCCCGCTGCTGCCATCCAATTGTAACGGTATCGGTATGATATCCCCGTCAAACAGTCCCTTCTTCCCATAAAAGAAATCACAGCAGCATCCATACATGAGCCAAGGCTTAATGCTGGTATAACACCGAGTTTTAATCGTAAGAAACCAGAGCTTATATGTGGTTACAACTGTTACAATGACAAATCTCCGCCCCCCCTTACACAGTGGGGGGGTCTTCAATACAGCTCCTTTGAAATAAAGATATTTCTTTGAACTAGTCAGTATCTAGCCGGTTCAGCACCGCATATAGAGAGATAATTATCACAATGAAGCAATCAGCATAATTAACATGAGCCACTTATCTAATCACAGTAACCAGTAAACACAGGGCTAGAACAATTAACATTTGAAACAGGGCTAGCTGCAGAAGAGTAAATACAATTAACAGCCTTAAACAAGCAGGGAGGATTAAACTGAAGCATATAGGTAAAAAGTCCATCACACAGACACTAGAGGAAAATGTTCGATCAACTGTCTCTGAGTAATGTCTTACTCTATCATGGCATAGCTGCCACCTGGCCACACTGGTATTGAGGAGCCGCTATACCTTCTCAATTACATTTGTAGGTTTCTCATATCTCTGCTTTCTCTTTCAGTTTCCACAGTCCTGGCGAGGAGTAACATTTTATGCACCGACGTCACCCTGGAAGGAGCATATGCTACTTGTCCTGAAGGTAAATGACCACAAGACTTGGAATAGAGATCTGTATCAGTGTGATAGAGACGTTTCCTTCACTCCAGACCACCCATGAGATCTTTAGAGATCTCAGACCACCCATGAGGTCCTAGAGATCTCAGACCACCCATGAGGTCCTAAAAATCCCAGACCACCCATGAGGTCCTAGAGATCTCAGACCACCCATGAGGTCCTAGAGATCTCAGACTACCCATGAAGTCCTAGAAGTCTCATACCACCCATGAAGTCCTAGAGGTCTCAGACCACCCATGAGGTCCTAGAAATCCCAGACCACCCATGAGGTCCTAGAGATCTCAGACCACCCATGAGGTCCTAGAGATCTCAGACCACCCATGAAGTCCTAGAGGTCTCAGACCACCCATGAGGTCCTAGAGGTCTCAGATCACCCATGAGGTCCTAGAGATCTCAGACCACTCACAAGGTCCTAGTGATCTCACACTACCCATGAGGTCCTAGAGATCTCACACCACCCATAAGGGCCTAGAGATCTCACACCGCCCATGAGGTCCTAGAGATCTCAGATCACCCACAAGGTCCTAGCTTGTTGGTTGTTTTGATGTTGCCTTTGGGGAGAGAGAGAGGGAGGGAGAGACACGCGCTTGGGTGTCTATAGGATGAGTGAGAGGGTGTGTAGAGAGGTCAATAAACAAGTCCTCAAAAGGTGCCCAGTAGGGCGGGGTAGGAAGGGGATGGGTGGGAGGGGAAAGAGGGCATGGGAAGGGTTAAAGGGAGGGGTCAGGAAGCGTATAATACTCAAATCAAGAGCTGTGTTGTTATTAAGGGTGGAAACGGGAGGGGAGAGTGAGGGGAGGCCATTGGGCGACCAGGTTTATCTAGAGAGGCGTGAGATGGCCACTTACCTAAGCTGGAGGATAAGGGATGTGTACCCTATTACTATATCAATTTGTCTAGATGCAGGATAGGTTACTGGCCATCACCTCTTGGAATGTACGAGGACTGGGGGACCCAATCAAGAGATCATCAGTTATATCACTCCTGGAAGATACTATGCCGGGAGTGATATGTTTACAAGAGACACACTTGACTAAGGACTCAGTCTCACTACTGAATAGCCGTAAATTTCAATCCCAGTTCCATTCGGTCCATTCCTCTTACTTGAGGGGGGTGAGTATATTGGTGGGGAGGGGTGTGGCGTTCTCTTGTATCGAGTCTCAGATAGATGACCAGGGTCGTTATATATTTCTTTCCTGCCTAATTGAGAACAGCCCATATGTTTTGGCCAATATGTATATCCCCCCACCATTTAAGCTAGATGTTACACAAGCTCCTTAAGTTTATACTTGATAAAACAGATGTTCCTGTGATAGCTGTAGGGGATTACAATGAGGTCTTGGATAGAAGTCTGGATAGATTTCCTCCTGGGAAAAAAACTGGGGAGGGGCGACTAGCTCGGTTTCTGGAGGAAATAGGGATGAGGGATATATGGAGAACTTATTTTCCACTGGACCGCCAATATTCGTGCTACTCCAGTTCCCATCATACATTTTCCAGAATAGATTTGACTGTTGGTAGCGAGGATGTAATACCCCGGGTAAAGAGAATATATTATGGCCCCAGAGGGGTCTCGGACCACTCCCCTCTGGTGCTAATAATAAAGACTGCAGTTAAAGTCTCCCGTAAAGAATGGAAATTTAACCCAGGTTGGCTGGAGTTAATTGGTGACGTAGGAACCCTGGAGGCTAAACTAAAAGAGTACGTATATATTAATACAGGATCCGCACCGACGGGAATAGTTTGGGACTCTCTGAAAGCCTTTATGCAAGGCTTACTAATTCAGCAGGTTACTAGGGTAAAAAGAGAAGGGAGAGAGCAGGAGGGTAAGTTGGCCTGTGAGTCCACTCAAGCAGAATTGAGGTTTATTGAACAACCCACTCCAGCCATGCAGGAAGCATGGCTGACAAAACAGCTAGAGTATAGAACAGCCATTCTGAGGCCCCCCGTACACACGAGAGGATCCATCCACTGGAATTGATCCGCGGACCGGCTTCAGCGGATAGATCCTATGGTGTGTACAATCCAGCGGATCTGTTTCCGCGGATTTTTATCCCCTGGGATGGATTTCAAGCGGATAAAAATTTGAAGACATGCTTTCAAATCTATCCGCTTGAATCCATCCCAACGGATTGATCCGCTGGTCTGTACAGACTCACCGGATCAATCCGTCCGAATGAATTCGCAATGATTCGATGCATGCGTGAAATTCCTTATATGACAGCGTCGCGCACGTCGCCGCGTCATCATCGCGGCGACGGCCCGACACGTCATCGCGATGGGATTTCGGCGCGGATTTCGATCCGATGGTGAGTACACTCCATCGGATCAAAATCCTCGCAAAAACCTCGAGAGGATTTATCCGCGGAAACGGTCCGGTGGACCGTATCCGCGGATAAATCCTCTCGTGTGTACGGGGCCTGAGAAGCACTGAGAACAAACAAACTCTACAAAGGCAGTGCCAGCTTGGCAAGGGAGAGAAGGTAGGGAGGATCCTATCACTCCTAAGTAGAACTAACTCCCCCCCGTCAAACATCCTAGCAATAAGGACAACAGCGGGAAAAATCTCCACGGACGGCCAAGTGATCCTACAAACGTTTTGCGAATATTACAAGGGATTGTATAGATCTATAGGGGGGGCTGGGAGTGTAGCTATGCAAACTGTCTTTTAGAATACAGTAGTCCCCACTCTGCCTGATGAGGACAGACAGGTCTTAGAAGCACCAATCACTTTAAGCGAAATCCAACAAGCTGTAACTGAGATGCCAAACCAGAAATCCCCTGGCCCGGATGGGTTACCTATCGAGGTATATAAGAAATTTGGTGAGATTTTGCTTCCAGAGTTGTTGAAGGCTCTGGAGGGAGCTGAAAATGGAGGTACACTTCCCCGTTCAATGTCGGAAGCAACGATCATTGTAATTCACAAGGAGGGGAAAGAAAAACTGACGCCCTCATCTTACCGCCCAATTTCTTTGTTAACCACCGATGTTAAGATCCTAGCTAAAATTCTAGCAACACGCTTAAACAGATTTATTAGTAGCCTCATTCACCCAGACCAATCAGGGTTTATATCAGGCAGGGCAACAACTACCAATATAAGAAGAACGTTTCTAAATTTACAAATACCAACGGATAATGAAAGACCTAGAGCAGTGCTATCTCTTGATGCCGCTAAGGCATTCGATAGCTTGGAATGGAGCTACTTATGGGAAGTATTAGAGAAATTTGGCATCGGACCTCGCTACATAGGATGGGTTAAATTGCTATACAGCGAGCCAAGAGCCAAAATTAAAATTAATAACGAGACATCGGAAGTTTTCCAGTTGGAACGGGGGACAAGGCAGGGGTGTCCTCTGTCCCCCCTTCTGTTCGCCCTCGCTATGGAACCACTTGCAATAATGGCCAGGGCGAGGGCGGACATAATGGGGTTCAGAAGACACCAAGGAGAAGACAAGATTGCATTATTTGCAAATGATATCTTGTTCTTCCTAGGGGATGTTGAAACCACTTTAGACAAAGTGATGCAATTGGTAGTTGACTTTGGTCATTTCTCAGGTTTGACAATTAACTGGGAAAATCCGCCCTCCTACCACTGGATCCAGCCGATTTCCAGCTCCTGCCAGGCACCTCTCGATTTAGTGTGGTCACAAAATTCAAATACTTAGGGATTTGGATAACGAAAGATGTCACTCAATATGCAAACTTAAATCTCGCCCCATTGTTATCAAAGTGGAAAAATAAATGCGATATTTGGAAAAGACTTCCCCTGTCCGTAGCAGGACGATGCAACCTAATAAAAATGTTGTGGCAGCCACAATTATTATACGTGCTCCACAATGCACCCTTAGGCCCCGTACAGACGACCGAACATGTCTGCTAAAACTGGTCCGCGGACCAGTTTCAGCAGACATGTTCGGTCGTCTGTACAGCCGAGTGGACAGGATTCCAGCGTACATTTGCCTGCCAGGCCTTTTTTGATCGGGCAAATATTTCTAAACATGTTTAGAAACATGCCCGCTGGAATCCTGTCCGTCTGACATGTTCGGTCGTCTGTACAGACCTACCGTACATGTCCGAGCGGCCGCCATCCCTCGCATGCGTCAAATGACTTCGACGCATGCGTGGAAGCATTGAACTGACAGGGCCGCGCACGTCGCCGCGACGGCGCGGCCTCGTCGCCGCGTATCGAGTACGCGCGGATTTCTGTATGATGGTGTGTATAGCCACCATACAGAAATCTCCGGGCAGACATGTACGCTGAAAACGGTCCGGAGGACCGTTTTCAGCGTACATGTTTGCTCGTCTGTACGAGGTCTTATGGTTAGGATATACATGGTTCAAGAAAGTAGAATCCCTATTTAGAGAACTTATATGGAGAGGAGGCCAAGCCAGGATAAGCTTGCAAAAACTCCAATTACCAGTAAAAGAAGGGGGTATGGCGGTTCCACACCCAAAGCTATATTTTATTGCGTCACAATTACAACATTTGGCACGGTGTGGAACCGCTGAGAGAGACGGCTCCATCAGCGTTTGATGTTAACAAATAACCCCCACAAACTGTTGGTGGAAGCCTTAGGCCCCGTACACACCAGAGGATATCCGCTGGAAATTTGGATCTGATGGCTGTACTCACCATCAGATCGAAATCCGCGCGGAATACATCCGCGGTGACGTGTCGCGCCATCGCCGCGACGATGACGCGGTGACGTGCGCGACGCTGGAAGGTAACTACTTCCACGCATGCGTCGAATCATTACGACGCATGCGAGGGAGGGGAGCGGACGGACTGATCCGGTGAGTCTGTACAGACGACCGGATCAGTCCGCTGGACTGGATCCCAGCGGATAGATTTTGTAGCATGCTACAAAATTTTTAATCCGCTGGGAATCCGTCGGCTGGATAAATATCCGCCGACATTTGTCTGCTCGGGCCTACACACGACCGGATCTATCCGCTTGAACTGATCCGCGGATCAATCCCAGCGGATAGATCCTCTCGTGTGTACAGGGCCTTAGAGGCAGATTTTTTTCCCTACAAACACCTAACAGTAAAACTAGCTAGCAAAGTATGGCATATCACAAAGACCCTACTGGGATATAGTGGCCTAACAGAATTTTCTCCCCTATGGAAAAATAACAATCTTCAGGAAATAACATGTATAGAAGAATCAAGTGAGTGGAAGAGTCAAGGTATTACCCGACTAAAGCACTTGTTCGAGGGCAACACCCTAAAAACATTTCTAGATCTAACTAGGGAATTTAATATCTCAAACAAAACATTCTACAAATACTTGCAGGTTCGCCATGCTATCCAAGCACAATTTAGCTCCAAACCAATTATATGGACCCAGATTCCTGTCCTTAAAGCGGTGGTTCCCCTAAAAATAAAATGTTAACATTGCCTTTCCCAAATAAATTACGATTAGAATCGGCCGGTTTTATTAAAAAAAAAAGGTCCGTACATACCGTTTGTTAGATTCGTTCCCACCACCACTTCCGGGTACGATGCTGGCGGTGGGCGTTCCTAATTGATGGACAGGCATCCGACCGACGCATACATCGCGTCACGAGATGCCGAAAGAAGCCGAACGTCGGTGCGCATGCGCTGTATAGAGCCGCACCAACGTTCGGCTTCTTTCGGCATCTCGTGACGCGATGTATGTGTCGGTCGGATGCCTGTCCATCAATTAGGAACGCCCACCGCCAGCATCGTACCCGGAAGTGGCGGTGGGAACGAATCTAACAAACGGTATGTACGGACCTTTTTTTTTTAATAAAACCGGCCGATTCTAATCGTAATTTATTTGGGAAAGGCAATGTTAACATTTTATTTTTAGGGGAACCCCCGCTTTAAGGTAATCAAGGCAAGTATTGCTAAGGGTCTAATATCATTAGTATACAATAGTTGAGTGCTAGTGCGATAAGCAGAGCGGGCCCGGCCAAGAGTAAAGCAGCGTGGGAAAGAGATTTGGGAATAATATCACTCGAACAGTGGGATAGGATCCTTCAACAAAGCTCATTGGTCTCAATTGCTCCAGCGCAAAGACTGTCCCACCTGTTCTTATTACATAGGGTATACCATACCCCGCACAAAATGTTTAAAATGGGGTGGAGACAAAATAACGAATGCCCGAGATGTAAAAATAAAGGGGATCTAATACACATGGTCTGGAAGTGCTCCAAACTCTATAGCTACTGGAGGGAAATAGTAGAGAGGATAAATAAGGCATTTGGAACATCCCTTGATCCAGTGGCTAGGACCTGCCTCTTGGGGAGCATAGAGGACACAAGAGTCCCTCAAGGCAGCGGGGAAGCTATACTGAGATGCCTCTTCCAGGCACGTAAGGCCCCATGCACACGAGACGCTGCTAAACTCGAGTTCAGAGGCATTTTTTTCAACTGCCCCTGAACACATTTAATGTTATCCTATGTGTCCATGCACACATTCACGTTTTTTGGCGTTTTAAAGCAGTTGGGTTTATGTCCGTTTTTTCAGACGCAAAATTTTGGGTTCAGAAGCGTTCAGATTTCGCGTTTCAGACGCAACTTGCGGTAAAACGCCGCTAATCGCGGCAAAACGCCGGTATAGGCGTTTTTAAAGGTGACCTATTTTTTTACATTAGAAATCTCAAAAATGATGGCAAATGATGAAAAACCATAAAAAACATAAAAAATGTAATTGCTTGCATTGCATTGTGGACAATCCACAACTTGTGGCAGGTCACGTGGCCGGGTCACGTGGCCAGTGGACAATCCACAACTTGTGGCAGGTAACATGGCCAGGTGACGTGGCAAGTGTACAATCCACAACTTGTGGTAGGTGGCGTGGCCAGGTGACATGGCAGATGACGTGGCAAGTGGACAATACACAACTTGAGGCAGGTGACGTGGCAAGTGGACAATCCACAACTTGTGGTAGGTGACATGGCCAGGTGATGTGGCAGGTGACATGGCCAGGTCACGTGGCCAGTGGACAATCCACAACTTGTGGCAGGTGACATGGCCAGTTGACGTGGCAGGTGACGTGGCCAGTGGACAATCCACAACTTGTGGCAGGTGACGTGGCCAGGTGACGTGGCAGGTGGACAATCCACAACTTGTGGCAAGTGATGTGGCAGGTGACGTGGCCAGGTGACATGGCAAGTGGACAATCCACAACTTGTGGCAGGTGACATGGCCAGGTGACATGGCAGGTGACGTGGCCAGGTGACGTGGCCAGTGGACAATCCACAACTTGTGGCAGGTGACGTGGCCAGGTGACATGGCAAGTGGACAATCCACAACTTGTGGCAGGTGACGTGGCCAGGTGACATGCCAGGTGACATGGCCAGTGGACAATCCACAACTTGTGGCAGGTGGCGTGGCCAGGTGACATGGCAGATGACGTGGCAAGTGGACAATACACAACTTGAGGCAGGTGACGTGGCCAGGTGACATGGCCAGTGGACAATCCATAACTTGTGGCAGGTGGCGTGGCCAGGTGACATGGCAGATGACGTGGCAAGTGGACAATACACAACTTGAGGCAGGTGACGTGGTAAGTGGACAATCCACAACTTGTGGTAGGTGACGTGGCCAGGTGATGTGGCAGGTGACGTGGCCAGGTCATGTGGCCAGTGGACAATCCACAACTTGTGGCAGGTGACGTGGCCAGTTGACGTGGCAGGTGACGTGGCCAGTGGACAATCCACAACTTGTGGCAGGTGACGTGGCCAGGTGACATGGCAGGTGACGTGGCCAGTGGACAATCCACAACTTGTGGCAGGTGGCGTGGCCAGGTGACGTGGCAGATGACGTGGCAATTGGACAATTCACAACTTGAGGCAGGTGACGTGGCAAGTGACACGCTAAATACACGTACACTGCTGCTCTCTCAGTTGCTCTGGTCTCACAAAATGGCTGAAATGGTTAAATAATACTGTTTTTTGAGCTTAGGGAGGGCCTTATGATGTTTCTTAACCAAATGCTTATAAACGCAAACACGGTAAAACGCCGCGAAATTCACGGCAAAAACGGGCGTTTTAAATGCCGTTTTTTGCGTTTGAAAACTTGTGTTTAGATGAGTTTGCATTTGCTTCTCGTGTGCATGGGGCCTAAGATGATAGCCCAAAAATGGCAGGCGCAGACTCCTCCGTCAGTAGTCAACTGGCTAGCATCCATGAAACTAACAATCTCAAATGAAAGAGTGTACTTTATCAGACAGGGGAACTATGGGAAATTCGAAGGAATATGGGGGCCGTGGCTGAGGATGATGGGGAACCTAGATTAGGGGAACCCGAGAAAATGGTTCCAGGACACCATCCCCCCCCCCGGCAGCGATGGTTGATACCCATCGCGGCCGGGGTGGGATTGCCAGGAGCTCCGATAGGGCTACCCACCCTGGGGAACTTGTCCTCTCATATTAACACAATGGGAATCTGTTAACAGTAAAGCGCAGGGGCCTCTCCCTTCTCTTCTCGTTGTCCTGCACAGCAGATCAACCAAAGGGGTAATACGCTTCCTTAGATAGGGGTAGGGCGGGGGGGGGGGGGGTGGTGAAGGGGTAAGAAAAGATTTATGGCTAGGAGATATAGCAGGCATCAGGTACTCATGGGTATACAAGCTAGGATTACGGTCAGTATTGGCTGTAGAAGCTGTTTTTCTTTTGGTCTCCTCCGGCTTGTATGTATTCTTGTATGTTGCAATACTGTTACCTGTTTAAATATGTGCTTGCTGTACCAAGTCATTTTAAAATCAAATAAAAAACAATTAAACCAAAAAAAGAGATCTCAGACCACCCATGAGGTCCTAAAGATCTCAGACCACCCATGAGGTCCTAAAGATCTCAGACCACCCATGAGGTCCTAAAGATCTCAGACCACCCATGAGGTCCTAAAGATCTCAGACAACCCATGAGGTCCTAAAGATCTCATATCCAATATGAGAAGAAGGACCACTGTCACCACCCAGCAGAACAGTCTAAGAAATGACAGGAGGGGAGTGCTGGTCATTCACGCAAAGCCCCTATATGAGGGTATTTTGGGGTACACCTCGGGGGCTCCAATCTTCTGTATATTGCTGTGTATATATTTATGATTGTAGAATGTTATAATCAGATATTTCATCACCGCCTCTTCTCATTTTTATTTCAGGTTACGCCCTCAGGGATTGTTCCTGTGGGAGTGTCTGTAGCACGTGGGAGACCCAGTCTGAGGACACTTGTCACTGTCAGTGTGACAATGTCGACTGGACTTCAGTCCACTGCTGTAGAGTCTGACCACCAGAGGGCGATGGGAGTGACACCGCTGAATGATCTCTTCTATCACAAGAGCTCCACATCACATCTATTATATGGTTGTAGAACGGCTTATAAAAGTTTGCATTTGTCATTTCTTTTGTAGCAAATAAAGTTTTCTCTGAAAATGTTGTTGAGTTACTCCGCCCTAATCCCGAATTCTTCATTCCTCACAGTGGGAGGGCGGAGTCGGAGTGACGTCACAGGTTCTCTTTAGTTTTAGCTGGAGCAATCAGGTTTTATAGCTCCTCCTCCTGAGTTTGTGACTCTGTAAAACATTTATATAGGTAGATTCAGTAAGAGTTAGGTCGGCTTATCAGTAGATAAGCAGACCTAACTCAGAATCTACGCCGACCTATGTTTAAGTGTATTCTCAAACAGAGATACACTTAAACATATCTAAGATACGACGGCTTGCGCGGTCCTATCTTAGATTGCAATATTTTGGATGGCCGCTAGGTGGCGCTTCCATTGCGGTCGGCATAGAATATGTAAATGAGGGGATACGCCGATTCACGAACATACGCCGGCTGCCGCAGTCAATTTACGCCGTTTTCGTAAGGCATTAGCAGGCCTAAAGTTATTCCATCTATTAGGTGGAATAACAATGTTAAAGTATGGCCGCCGTTCCCGCCGCAAGATTTGAATTTTTTACGTCGTTTGCGTAAGTCGTCCGCGAATCGGGATTTACGTCGTTTACGTCCACGTCAAAATCAATAGGCCCGTGCGGCGTATGTAGCCGCAATGCACACTGGGAAATGTAGGCGCCCAGCGCATGCGCAGTTTAAAAAAACGTAAAAAACGTGAGGTCAAGCCTCATTGCCATCAAACACGTCCCCCTCCAACACATTTGAATTTGGCGCCCTTATGCCCGCCCGCTTTAGGCTACGCCGCCGTATATTAGCAGGCAAGTATATTGAGAATCATTACTAGCCTAGCTAATTTATGGCGGTGTAGCCTAAACACGCTAAGCTACGCCGCCGTAACTTTGCTCCTCTCTACCTGAATCTACCTAATAGAGTGGAGAAAGCCCAGTGAGAAGCGCAGCGGTAGAAGCGGGGGGATTATTTTGCAGATCTCTATAGACAGGTCCCTCTGTATAGGATCTCCATAATGAGAACCAAAACCTATGAGATGTGTGCATATTTTATCCCTCTGAGATGGGAGAACACACCAATATGGAGTGTTGGGATTGGTTACATGAGTAACAGGTCAGAATCAGCCAATCAAGGAGCCCCATGGTCAGAGGCACCGCCCCCCATGAACTGCTGATCAGATGGATTCTTCTATGGATCCATCAGGGAGGGTCATGGAACAGTTTTAGTAGTTTTTTTCTAAATCAAAAAGCCATAAATCTGACAACACTGAGCAATATGATTGGTTGCCAAAAATCGAATGGTGCCATCTTTCTTGGGTACAAGAACAACAGGTGAGGTCCAGGGGCTCTGGGAGGGTTGAATAATTCCCGGGTCCAACATTTCGTTCAGGTTTATGGTGTCCCGGACGGCTTCTGGAACTCGGTAAGGGGGCTTGTTGGATGGGCCGGGTTTGCAAGGTTTCAACGTGATAAGTGGTGAGGGTCGTCCTTCCAGACTGAGGGGAAAAGATGGGACGGCGGTGGTGCACAGCGGTCTTCATGGACCCCTGCTGTTCCTGGCTGAGCTGGGGGCCCAAGGGTACCTGGTGTATGTCAGCCAAGTGGCGCGCTACCTTCAGGAGATCAAGCAACTTCATCATTTTTTTCCTTCCTGTTTCAATGTGTTTCAGTTACATTTTGATTGCAGATGAATGGAATCTCAGGCCATTTGTAACAGTAAGTCTCCATTCACATCTGAGCAGGCGGAATCGCTGCGATTCTGGCCGTGATTCGGAATCACGGCTCAATGCTCAACGCATATGTGATGCCATAATTTCTTATCTTGCCACGATTGTCGCATGACAAATCGCGGCAAAGTCGCGCAAACAAAATCACAGGACGCGTTCGGGAACCTCTTTTGGGCGACACGCGTCCCACGATTTTGTTTGCGCAAATTTGACGCGGTTTGTCATGCCACAATTGTGGTAAATCCGCACCGCGTTTAGTATGCCGTTAAGAAATAAGAATCACAGGCGAATCAGAATGCTCAGGTGAGAAGGGAGTCTTTGCATACAAATGGCCGGAGATTCCATTCATCTATACCAGGCTCTTATCCTAGATGAAGGTTTGGTAGAGATGGTAATACCGTATACTTACATCATCTTGTTGTGTTTTCTTTACACAATTCTGATTGGCTAAAATGACCTCAAAATAATGAATGAAGTCAGTTCAATTATTTGTACAATTATTTCTGTATTGGAGGCGCTGTGATTCCATCAATTTAGCGGACCAACTTATCTGTTCAGGCATTCCCTGACAGGTCACATCTGTGTGTTATAAAATGAGTGGTGACCGACAGAAAATGTGCACTTTGCTGTGCATTTAGAAAACGTGTGCCAGACGCATGCTTTGTCACTTAGGCTGCATTTGCAACTGCACATTTCTGAACACATGACAACCTGCACAGAAAACGTACGCTTTGCCATGTGTTTCGGAAACGCGCGGCAGCCTACGCTGTGCTTGTGTTGCCATTTAGCCACCATTGACATCTGCACGTTTCCGAACACACACCAACCTACACAGAAAACACATTTTGGAAACATGCTGGTGTTGCTAATTTGGTGAGACAAGTGCAGTGCCCCCTTGTTGTCAGTAAGGGACGCTGTTCAAATTTAGTGGGGTGAGAGACTTATTTGCTCTCACCCAGGTTGATTTATGTTAAATTAGGCTGCTGTCATCCCTGAATTATCCTGTGGGTCATTCTGTGCTCCAGGGATGCAGTTCCTTCTCTGGGCGGCAGGTGGCGCCAGAGGGGTTCAGGCAGAGCCACTTTTCCCCAGCAGCCAATTAGAGGAGTGTTTCCCTCGCAGGGCATGCTGGGGGAGGGTATATCTGTGGCAGACGCCATTTTTCCTTCTTCTTTGCGGGTTCCTGGTTCCAGGTGTGGCACCCACCTTCAGGGTGTGCGCACGTCACGGGCCCCACCACTATGGCCTACCTGGCCGGGGCACGTGCTACGTGGAGTTCCTTACTCTGGGCCCTCATGGCTCAGAGCAACTGAGTTGCCGAGGGGCCCCAGTGACTTACTGGGTCCCCACACTTCAAGAGAAATTGACTGGGAGGATACGCTCTATTGCTCTCAAGTATCGGACCTGTGGCAAAGGCCGTTACTAATTTACTAGAGCCAAGTCGGTGGCAGAGACTTGTTCCTTCTCAGCATTCTCAGTGACGCTCTGGCTGCCAGGTCTGTGTGAGAGGCCTGTCCAGGTGCACTGCACCCACTCCGGCTGGAGTGGCGACGGGAGAAAAGAATACGCTCTAGATGCAGGACTGCTTCTGTTCGTTATCCATAGCCTGAATCTGCAAAGTTATTCTTTTCACCAACCTATCCTGTCTACCTCAAGTTGACTGTTGGTCGTGTTGGACCGAAAATAAAGCACGTCAACCATTGGCTTGGACATTCCGTTACTGCTCTCACATTTGCTACCATCAAATTCCCTAGACACATCAAAGGTAACTTAACTTATGCCGATCCCACATCCAACCAGCGGCTCCTGAGGGGGTAGTGCTACACAAGAAATGCATGGCAAAGTGCGCACTTTCTGTGTGGGTGATCACGCTTTTGGAAACGTGCAGATGTGATTGCAACGCGTGTTCTGCTGCACATCAAACTGTGTTACAAATGCGCCAAAATTCACCCAGAAAAAACATGTGACCCTCCACGACCAAAAACATTCTTTTTTTTTTTTTTTAAGTGTATTTTGTGCGTGTGCTCGAGAGAGGAGCCGGACTGCAGGAGTTGGGAGTAGGCAGGCCTCCCCCAGGGGCAATCTGCCACCTTTCTCCATGCCCCAGGTGGCAATGGCGGGTGTGTGAGGGGGTCCTCCCACACAGCCCGCCCTACCTGCTCCGCTTTGAAGCCCAACGGGGCAGAGGGACTCCCTATAAGGGAGTGAGAGGATTAGCCCACTCAACCAGCCCCGTTAGTCCTTCACCTCTCTTTTTTAGAGACCGCGTGGTCAAAGTGCATGTGTGTTAACCCAATTTCGAGTGCGTGTGTAGGTGTGGTGGTTTTTGTGGGAGGGGGGTGGGCGTACTAAGCGTAGGCTTACCTCGCATAGCACACCCACCGGGAGTTGGGCTGAGACCACCAAACTCAATTCACATGTAGCCGAGACCGGGAACCGAACCCCTGGCTGTAGAGGTGAATGGCTTGTCAGCGCAGTGCCAATCACGTTGAGCCACCGCAGCTCCCTGACCAAAAACATTCTGGAGCTTCCTTGGGGCGTTTGTCGCACGTAGGACAGCGGGTGTGAATGAGATGAGCTGGGGAGGAAGTTTTCAGGCAGCATGGATGATCAGAGAAGACAGGTGAGGGGGAAATAAAAAAACATTCATCCATCAAGGTTGCATAGGAATGCTTCTATTCTGATGCGACTTCTGTGAGTAAAGTCAATTGAAGTATCAAAGTTGGAAGCAATTCACACTGGAAATGGCAGGATAATGGGGGTCTCAGCAGTGTGATCCAAGGCGGAAGGTTCTGGAAGTTTATTTAGAAGAGAAGAGTTACAAAGTAAAGGTAAAGATTAGAAAGTAGAGAGATGAAGGTGTGCGGAGATCCTTAGAGATGGCAGGTGGTCCAAGGATCCGACCTCTTCATCAAACGGGAGGCTTTTACCCCCCAATCCTGGACAGTTGTCATGGAGGATCGTCCCAAACATCAACATTTTACAGATGGAATCATTCACTGAAGAATTTGTACAAGTAGCACACCATTCATCACAAGAGACATTCATTTCTGTTATCTCTGAACACCTTATCAGCTTGTCCCTCCTCCAGACTCCCAAATCCCTCCTTGTAGAAGAAGGAGACCAACTGTCTCTATGTTCCCCAACAAGACCTTCCAAGGATCCGGAGAACAACAATTTCCTCTAATAACATCTTTCTGTAAAGTCATTCTAGACAGAGAAGCTGTTATTATAGAAAGAACCTCACATTAGCATATAAGCACTTAGTCATGTGATTTCATCATTAGGAAAGCAGATCATTATTTTTATCCAATAAATATGTCCATACAGGAAATGTAACAAATGTGCTGCCCCATAAGGATCATAGAGGTCCCGGGACTGAAGGGACAATAGTGATTGGAGTGTAGCGCCCCTCAGTGGGCTACTAGTGTTAGGAAAATGTCGTTTTTGGCCTCCCTGTAATCAGGGGGATCGGTGATCGTTTGTTAGTGCCTGTTCTAGGTTCTGCTGCCAGAAATTTGAGGTTAAATATCTGCTACAGAAAAGAGGTTTCCCCCATTCAATGGGACTTTAAAGGCTCAGAGAGGAAACATAGATTTATAAACTGAAGTTTTATTATTAAAGAATTACATACAAAACATAGTAAATATATCACAAATAGTACACAGTAATAAAAAGGGGGACACAATGGCACAATGCAAAATCACACAGTATCAGTATTGGGATCTACATGCAGAGGTTGCATAGGCATATCCGACGCGTTTCGGAGTCACTTGGCTCCTCCCTCAGGGATAGCTCTGCAGATATGTGGATATAGTAAAGTGTCCTCAAACTGTCACACCAGTAAAAACATCAAAGTTGTACAACTGTCATCACATCCATAACCCCCCCATATTCCCACCTGGATGTGGAGCAAGCGGGGTGGGTGGAGCCTCAACCAAGCGGGGGTCAGTTCACTGAGACCACCTAATGTGGATGTGCCTGTAGTATCCAGATAGGGAGCTGTTCAAGACAGGTGAGAAATACATAGGTGGCCACCAATAAACAGAGGTATAGAAGCACACCAGGGTTCATCTAACAGCTCTAATTATTGGACTACTTTCCCCACATCCCAGTGAATTCTGGGATATAGGGGGTGGAGGAACTTTGACCCTGGCCCGCTTATTCATGCCTCTTCAGCCGATCTCTGGTCAGGAGAGTGAGTGACCAGCAGGGGGCTGAGAGGGGTATAAATAGGCTGGAGCTTGGAACAGTTCTCTCTTGTTCCTGGAGGAGTATCCTGAGGGCTGTGATATCCCTGGGAGAATACCTGAAACACCAAGGATGTTGTTCGTGGGGTCCTGGCTCCTGCTTGGGCTGAGGGACCTCTGATTATCAGAAAGAAATGCAGAAAGGTCATCTGATCATCCAATACACAAACAACACATACAGAAGCTGACTGATACTGCAGGTGGCAACACAACATGGAACAGGACACCATGAGGACCTATCATGTGGATTCTAGGGACTGATGGTGGAGACATTCTGTACCTGGCTACACTATATAGTGTGTCACTGACCCAGAACAAGCATGCAGCCAGTTAAGGCTGAACAATCTGCCCTCCTGCATGCTTGTTCCTGGTCAGTGACACACTAGGTAGTGAAGTGAGGTTTAGGATTTCGATGACGGCCCCGGAACCTGCAGCTTTATAAATAAATCAGTCATGTTTCCTGTCCACTGCTTCCTCCTATTGGATGAGTATTGCACCAATCACCAATAAAATAATCCACCTTGTGATGTCTCTGGGAAGACCTCTTACCTCTGATTCCCTTCACATATCTTTAAAAAACCTTTCCATACCCATACCCCAGCATGGAGGGGCTCAGTGAAGGTGGTGGTGAAGGTGTGGAGATGTCGGATCGGGTCACACAGATCATACAAGGAAATCCGCCCGCCCTCATAATCCAGATCTATCCTGACTCTCTTACTGGAGACACCGCCGGGTAATCGGATCTTTTTACTGTCATGTATCACTGAGCACTGATTACCCCACCCCCCCTCCAAACCCCAGGACTTCTCATTATATCCAATCTCTGACTGACCTCCTTTCCTGTCTATACTGGGGTAACACATCCCGACTCTACAGTAATCTGACCCCCCGACATCCACTTCCCAGTAATGTCTCCCTGAGGAGAAACTCTGACTGCTCATCACCTGATTATACAGAAATCTCTCTGGAGTTTCTAGACGATTCTGATGTGATGATATGGATACAATTTTCCTGTCATCTGATATATGTAGATCATTACTAGCTGTCCTCACATCCAGTAATATGTCTGTAACCCCCGACACCCCCGATGTTTGCTGTTCAGCCCCAATATTTGGTCCTCCAGCCTGGAGGTGTGAGTGTTGTATGGTGGGGGAGAGTTGGGGACGTCTCCTGGATGGTTCAGCATTGGTGTGACCTTTGCCCCCTGTAGTAGAGTGTGGATAGACATGTGTGCCTGTACATTTCTCTACATTTCCCCCAGACATGATATCAGATAAACCTGTGTGTAATGTGTGTGAGATCCCCGCCACATCCAGATCCCCTCCATCATGGAGGAGTTTATCACGTCTCTCTCTGTCCTCATCATCTCCATCCTCAGTATCACACAAGTCACCTGTGTCTGATTCCTGTAGGACAGTCAGTGGATCCGTCAATTTACACAGCTCATTGATTAACACGGAAATCCACTCTGCCTGCCCGGAGATGTCCCTCAGGACTCTCTTCTCCAGGTCTTCCAGACGTCTCCTGAGGTCTCTGAACAGGAAAGTGACTCGCCCTGCTTTTCCTTGTACTTTCCTCCTGTGCTCCTGCAGACTCTGGACTCTTTTCTCCATCTCCTCTCTCTCTGTCATCAGTTTCTGTAGAACATTCCTCAGTTTCTTCTTCATCTCAGAGGCCTCATCCAGAGTCTCCACCTGGTGTCCCCGATGTTCTTCAATGAACCTGCAGTTACAGATACAGGAGGAGTCCTTAGTGCAGTAATACTCCAGGATCTTCTTATGGACGGAGCATTTCCTGTTCTCCAGGGAAGTGGTGGGGGGGTCACATAAGACGTGTTCTGGTGACTTGCTGTGGACTCTCAGGTGATTGTCACACAGAGAAGCTTCACAATGCAGACAGGATATGACAGCAGGTACAGGAGTGTGAATACAGTAAGTACAGAAGACCCCGGACTCCTCCTGATCTGGATGGGTGGACAGGAAATTCTCCACTATGTTACGTAGTGTTATGTTCCTGTGCAGTGCAGGCCGATCCTGGAACTCTTCTCTACATTCAGGACAGGAATAACCTCCAGACCCCTCCTGTGTATCCAACACACGACCAATACAGTCCCGGCAGAAGTTGTGTCCACATTTCAGCATTATTGGATCTGTATAAATGTTCAGACAGACGCAACATTCCAGCTCCTTCCTCAGATCAACAGACGCCATCGCTGAAAGCATAAGAGAGAATGACACTGAATGTCACTGGCACTCATTACCAGTTCTGTACACTCCTACACATGATGAGGTGACCAGTTCTGTACATTGCTACACAGGGCGAGGTGACCAGTTCTGTACATTCCTACACAGGACAGGTGACAAGTTCTGTACATTCCTACACAGGACAGGTGACAAGTTCTGTACATTCCTACACAGGACAGGTGACAAGTTCTGTACACTCCTACACAGGACAGGTGACAAGTTCTGTACACTCCTACACAGGACAGGTGACCAGTTCTGTACATTCCTACACAGGATGAGGTGACCAGTTCTGTACATTCCTACACAGGACGAGATGACAAGTTCTGTACATTCCTACACAGGACAGGTGACCAGTTCTGTACACTCCTACACAGGACAGGTGACCAGTTCTGTACATTCCTACACAGGACAGGTGACCAGTTCTGTACACTCCTACACAGGGCGAGGTGACCAGTTCTGTACACTCCTACACAGGACAGGTGACCAGTTCTGTACACTCCTACACAGGATGAGGTGACCAGTTCTGTACACTCCTACACAGGACAGGTGACAAGTTCTGTACATTCCTACACAGGACAGGTGACAAGTTCTGTACATTCCTACACAGGACAGGTGACCAGTTCTGTACATTCCTACACAGGACAGGTGACAAGTTCTGTACACTCCTACACAGGACGAGGTGACAAGTTCTGTACATTCCTACACAGGACAGGTGACCAGTTCTGTACATTCCTACACAGGATGAGGTGACAAGTTCTGTACATTCCTACACAGGACA